>NW_025778082.1:0-36201 GCF_021130785.1 Homalodisca vitripennis
AATCGATTATAAGTTACCCCAGACCCTCATTGCTGTCATTGCACAGGTTTACTTGGGGAAAATTTTGCCAAAACGGAGCTACTTTTTCCCTGGTTTGATGGTTCTCATGAAAAAACTCGATTAAATTTAAACCCAGACATGATTCGATACATTTTTTGTTATTAACCCAAACAAACAGGAAAATCGTTATTTAAAGTTTTCTTTCATGAAAGGAAACTGATATGTTAAAAAACCCTATTTTATTAATTTATTTTAATCTAAAACAAAACCCAACCCTTTTATTTCATTTAATGGGGGGTTTAAAAATATGGAAATCGTTTAACCCCCAGGTTAGCTTATTGCCCTTTTATTGGTTTATTTAAAAAAAACAGGGTGATATTTGCATGGAAGGGAGGGTTCTCAAAAATATGGAAAACCTGTTTTTTTTACCCCCCCCATGGTATTAATTTTAAGAAATTAAAACAACAGGGAAATTATTGTATGGTAAGGGGGTTTTCCCATGATATAAATAATAATTCCCCCCAGCCTGCATTCTGTATTGCCTTTACTTGAAATTTAAACCAAAAAAAAACCAGGTTTAATAATCTTTAAATAGGGAAATGTTTAAAGGGAACCCCAAATATTTTCAAAAAGGGTTTTATTTTAAATTGAAAACAACGGGAAAATAACATTGTACTGGAAATGGATTTCCTGATTGGTGAATTTTTTCCCCGTTTTTGTTCTTGACTTTTATTTTTTAACCCAAACAACGGGAAATCTTTTACTTTAGGGGAAAGGGGTGGTTCCATTTTTAGGAAAACCGTTATATGTAAAGACCCCGCTTTCCATTGAGTTTATTGTTACCTGCCGAAAATCCTTATTTACTTTGGGAGGTTTTAGAATATGAAACCGTTTTTTTTTTCCCCAATTTTGTTAATGGGTTTTTGGTTAAAAAACCAAATCAGGAAAAAATTTATGTTGGAAAAATTTTTTCCATAAATAGGGCTGTTTTATTTTCCCCGGCCCCCATTCCGTAGGGGTTTACTTGTTACGAAAAAAAAAAATGACACGCCGGTAATATCTTCTATGAAAAAAGGAAAATTTTTTTTTTTTCCCAAGGCCCCCAATTTTCAGAATTTATTTTTTATTGAAAACAACGGGTTACCATTTGGGAGGTTCTAGTTGGAAATGAAAAATTTCCCCCGTAAAATTCTTTTAATTTTACTTGTTTAATCTAACCAACAACAGGCTAATTACTTGCAGGGGAAATGAAGGTTCAGGAATTGGAAATTTATAAGTTAAAAACTGCGCGTTTTTTTTTAAGGGTTTTCTTTTTAAATTGAAAACCGGGGCCTGTTACTTCCGGGAAAAGGGATTTCTTTTGGGAAACTCGAATTTTTTCCCCCAGACCGTATTTTCTGTCATTGAAGGGTTTTTTGGTTCAAAAAACAGGAAAGTTTTGTATGGAAGGGGATGCTTCCCCAATTAAAATGATTATGTTAAAAAAACCTGTTGCTGCATTGAAGTTTATTTGTAATTAAAAACCCGGGGAAAAATCAATTATTTGTAGGGGAAAAGGGTGGTTCCAGAAATATGGAAATTTATTGTTAAAACACCTGCTTCCATTGAAGGGTTTATTTGAAAAAAAACCTCGGGAAAAATTTTTTGTTGGAAATTTTTTCTCAAAAGAAACCGAATTTTAAACCTAAAATTGTTAAAAGGGTTTTTGGGTTAAAAAAACCCCAAAAACAGAGAATAATTATGTACGGAAAAGGCTTCCATTAAAGAAAATCTTTATAATTACCCCAGACCCTGTTTTTTCTTGACTTATTTTAATTTAAACAAAACGACAACATTTTTCACTGAAAGGGGGGTTTCAGAATATGGAAATTTTTTTTTTAAGGGAAACCTGCTTCCCTTTGAAGTTTACTTTTAAATTAAAAACCCCGGGAAAAATTCCGGGTTTAAATTTGGTTTACTTGGGAAAACCGTTTTTATTTTACCCCACACCCTGATTTTGTCATTAAAGGGTTTTTGTTAAGAAAACAAAAAGGAAATATTATTGTATGGTAAAAAATGGTTCCATAAATAAAAATTTTTTAATTTTACCCCGCAACCCATTCTGTAGGGGTTTACTTGAACGAACCAAAAGGGGAGAACGTTATTTCCGGAAATTTATGTTTAAAGGTGTTTAAGGGAAAAACCCCCATTTTCAGCAATTTTATTTTTAAATTGAAAAAAAACTGCTACCACTTTGGGAGGTTCTATGTAGGTGAATATATCCCCGCCCCTGCTGGCCATTCCGGTTATTTTTAATCGAACCAAAACGGAGAACGATTCCCTTGTCATGGGAAAAGGAGGGTTAAAGAATTATGAAAGTTATTTTTTTAAGAAACCGTACCATTCCCTTTTATTTTGTTAGAAAAAACCTGCCTTTTTGTAAAAACTGTTAAGGGGATGGCTTCCAGAAAGGAAACCCCAGTTTTTTAAAACCCCTGAAATCTTTTTAAAAAGGGCACAGGTTTTTCTTGTTAAGAAAAGGGGCTTAACTTGTACTGGTAATTGTTTCTGTTGGGAAATTTCCGTTATATTTACCCCAGACCCTGCTTCTTCCATTAAAGAATTTTATCTTTTGTATTTTTACAATACCCTGCTTAGTTTTTGGGGGTTTGTTTTTTTCAATTTTTGAAAAAACCTGCCCTTTAACAGCGTTAAAAAGAAAATTTTAAAAAAACAGTTTTGCTGTTATAACAAAAAATTTGATAGAAAAATGTTATAATAAATTAAACCTTGTTGCTGGGCTAATTTTTTTCCTTTAAATTTTTTAAAATTTTTTAATTTTTTAAAAACAAATTTTTTAAAAGTATTTTTAACAAACATTTTTTTTTAAAAAGGGTTTTTTGGTTAGTGAATAGTAAAAAGGTTTGTTTTCTCCCCGGTTTTAAGTGGTTTAGGGGTTTCAGGGGGTTTATTCAGGGACAAATGTTTATACTTGGGAAAAAAAAACAATGGGGGGGAAATGGTTTTTTTTTGAAATATAAAAAAGGGGGTTCGGCTACAGGGAAAGTTTAAGGGGAAAAGCAAATCGACCACTTTGGTTTCATTTTGGGTGAATAACCCCCTTTGCATAGGTATTTTTTGGGATAATAATGATAAAAAAAACCGGTTTTTTTTTAAAATTGTTAAAGGGGTTTTAAGGAAACATATTCAGGGAAAGTTATGTATTGAAAAAAACCCTGCATAAAGGTTTTGTGTAGTGAATATATCCTGCCTGGTGAACACCCCCGTTAGTTAACCTTGGGACAAAAAAAATGCAAAAACCCACACCGGGTTAATTTTGTAAATATTTTAAAGGGGTGGTTCGGCTAAGGGAAAGTTTTTAGGGGGAGAAAATCAAACTTTTGGTTTATGTAGTGATAACCTGCTTTGGAAAATTTGTTATGAGGGGGTAAAAATAGCTCGCGCCGGTTTTACGTCTTTTTAAAGGGGTTTTTCAAAAACATATTCAGGGAAATTTATTATGTGAAAACAACCGCCTTTTTGGTATTTGTGTTGAAATATCCTGCCCTGGTAACTTTCCGTTATTTTTTACTGGGATACAGAATAAAATTTAACCAAACCCAGGTTTTAATTTTGTAAATATGTTAAGGATGGGTTCGGCTACGGGGGTTTTATGTTTAAGAAAACCCCCATTTTGGTTTCATTAAATTTTCCTTGAATTTTTTTATTTTACAATTAATACAAAAAGAAAAAATTTTTGTACAAATTTTAAAGGGGGGTTAAAGGGAAAAATTTTTGGGTTTATGTTTTTTGGGGAAAAAAACTTAATTTGATATTAGTTATGTTTTCCTTTTTAAATTTCCTTTATTTTATTAACAAAGAAAGTTTAAAAAGCTTTTATAAATAATTGTACAATTTTTTTGGGGGTTAAACATTTCAGGAAATTTGGGGAAAGAACAATGTAAATTTATTCGGTTTTATAATATACCTTGCAAAAATTGTTATTTTATTAAATTAAAAAAGCAATAACAAAAACCGGCTTTTCGAAAAATTTAAAGGGGGTTAAAACAAAAAATTTAAAAAAACAAGCTACCATTTGAAAAAGGTTTTAAATTACCCCAAAAAAAACCATTTATTTTTTGGGCCAGAAACAAACAAAAACCCCGGTTTAAATCGTCCTATTTTTAAAGGGGGGGTTTCGGAAATACAAAAATTTTAGGGGGTAAAAAAAGCACACTTTGGTATCTAGTGGTGATAACCTTATTAAATTTCCCTTTTAGTTACTTGGGGCAAAAAGCAAAAACCCACAATGGTTAAATTATCACAATGAAAGGGGTGTTAAAAACATTTTAAAAGGGGAAGAACAACCGACCCAAAATTTGGATCGTGTATAAAATTATCCCCCCTTCTTCGTTATGTTTACTTGGGCAATAAAAAAAACGAAAAACTATTTTAATTATCGTCATATTTTTTAAAGGGGGGGGTTCGGTTAAAATTTTAATGAGGGGGAAAAACAAGCCCCCTTAATTTAGGTGAATTTAATCCGTGCTGACATTCCTGTTTGTTACTTAACTACGAAAAGCAAAAAACCAGAACAGTTTAATTTCCGTCTTTTGTTAAAAAAGGGGGTTAAACATATTAAAAGAGGGGAAGAAACTGGCCCACTTGGAACTGGGTTTTTAAAATTATCCTCCCTGCTAACACCCTGTTTGTTTACTATACAGAACAGCAAAACGCAGAACCAGGTTTAAATTCCGTCAATTTGGTTAAGGAAGGGTTTTTAAAACATTTTAAAAGAGGGGGAAAAACAAGCTACACATTTGATTCAAGTGTATGATTATCCCCCGGGGAACTTCCCTTTTAAATTTTTTCTTGGGAAAAACAGAACCAATAACCAGCCCCGGTTTAATTTTCCGAAAATTTTTAAAAAATTCAAAACATATTCGGGAAAGAAGGGGGAAAGAAAAAACCCTTCCCACTAGTTCGGGTTGTGAATATATCCCCCCTTGACTTCTTTTTTAGTTACTGGACGGGCCGGCAACCCTCCCTTTTAAAGGGAATTTCATGGGCATTTGGGATCTGTTATTACGTAATAACAACCGCAAAGGAAATGAAAATGTTAACGGTCCCGGGGTTCCATGGGGGAATTTTTACAAGCTATCGGGTAAAACTTTTAGCCCCGGAAAAAACACTGCAAAATTTTTTGGTTGGAATATTTAAAGTTCCTTTTCGGGTCTTAATCTTAATTTTACATGGAAAATTTCAGGACAAAACGGGGAAAACAACCTAAGGGTATTTGGTTGGAAATGTATAAGCTTGCGTCGGGGGTTAATGGGGTTTTTTTAACAAGTTTCGGGCCAGAGACAAAAAAACCCCTGCATTAGGTTTTTGGGTGGGGTTGATAAGTTTTGGGGGCCCGTCGGATATTTTTTAAACATACGGGCCAGAAGACAAAAACAACCTTAGGTTTTTGGTGGTGAAATTTAAGCTTGGTCCGGGTTAATCGTTTAAGAAAAGGGAGCAACGGGGATCACATTTTATTTGTCCCTGCATTAGTATTTGTGTTAATAGTATAACTTCGCGGGGCCGGCGGAAACGGACAATTGGGACATTTTGGAGGAATAAAAAACCCCTGCTTTAGGTATTTGTGTGTAATAGAATAACGGGCCCGCGGGCCCGGGCAAAGGAAAAGGGACAATTAGGGATCCAGTTTTTCGTGAATAACAAACACTGTTTTTGGTAGGGTTAAAAATAATAATTTTGCGCCGGGGGGCAAGGGAAGACAGGACAAAAAAACAGGATCCATTTTTTTGGGGGATAAACAACACTGTTTGGTTTTTTGGGTTATAATTTGTTTGGGGTTCGGGGTTTTCTTTTTTTACAAATATTGGGAAAAGTTTTTGGAATTGAAGGTTTTTGGTTAAATAAGTTCCGGTTTAATGGGATTTTAAAAAAAAGGTTTAAATTTTTAATTGCATTAGTTTAAAAAAAAATTTTTAAAATTTGAAAAATTAAAAAAAATTTTCTGTAATTTTTTAGTATTTTTTTCACGGCTTTAAAAACTTTGTTAAATTTTCCCCAAAAGGTTTTTTAAAAATTTTATTTGAAAATTAAAATTTTGCATTTTAAAATAATTTTTTAAAAAAATTTTGTTATTAAAAATTTCTATTTTAAAAAATAAAAATTGTAAATTTATTCGGTTTTAAAACAAAAAAAAAGTAAAAAAAAAAAAAATTTTTTATTTTTTATCAAATATTTTCCCCCTTGGGTTAAAAAAAGGTTAAAATTTTCCAAATTTTTTAAAGAAAATTTTAACGAAAAAAAAGCAAAAATTTAAGGCAACCCCAGATTCATTTATAAATTCTCCCCAGAAAAAACAAGAACTAAAAAAACCCGAGGGCCCGTTAAGGATTTTTAAACCCGTTCCCTGACCCAGAAACCAATACCCATGCCAGACCGGTAAACCTTATGCTATTTTTTAAAACAAAAAAAGACCCAAAAAACCCCGCCTAAACTGTACCACCCCGGGGCATCGCGATTCTGACTCTTAAATTTTACATATAACATACCCCAAAAAAAAAATGCATATAATACCCCCAGACTTAAGTAAGTCTTTTAAAATTGCCCAGGAAAAGAAAATGAATTTTCCCATTTTTCGGTTTGCTATTTTCTTTTAAAATCTTAAAATCGGGGCAAAAACCCAAAAAATGTGTTACCCCCTCCCTTATACATCGGTCTTTTTGATTAACAAGGCCGGGGAAAAAGACTAACAATGAACTGTTTCCAGTCCCGGTGCAACTACAGTGATGGTCTTAAATAAAAATTAAAAGACCCAAAATAAAAACAAAACCCCCGGGTTTGATACTTTTAAGCCTATCGGCCGGTTAAACATATAAAAGAAAAAAAAAACTAAAATGGGGGATTCCCCCCGGGCATCGCTTACACCTGGGGCCGGTTTAAAAACGTTCTCCCCAAAAAAAATGCATATATTCCAACCCGGCTGACTTATTTTATCTTTAAAAAAATTAAATGGGGGAGAAAAAAAACTGATATATTCCAGGTCCCTTTCCTTTCCCATTTCTTATTAAAATAAAACATCCCCAAAACAAAAAAAACCTAGGTATTGTTCCCTTCGACTTATAACACTTAAAACCCAAAAAACCCCGACAAACCTCACAACCCCCCCTCAACTTACCTACCAAACAAAACTACCCCCCAAAAACAAAAACCTAACCCAAACCCCACAAAACCCCTTTCCAATCAATACCGACCCGGGCCAAAAAACAACCCAAAACCCCGAATAAACACACCCCTTAAACAAAACATTCCCCCGGGAAACACCCCAAACTAACCCCTTCCGGGAAAAATACTTTTCATACCTTAATACAAAACACCCCCCAAAAAAAAAACTAACAAACCACCCCAAAGACTTACACAACCGGAAACATAAAACTTACGGCCGAAAAACCCAAGACCCCGGGGGAACCCCGGGGCTCCGCACACCGGGGGAAACCCCAAATTACGCGGGCCCCGGAAACCCCAACTACCCCTAAACCACCCCATTTTTTTCCTCCTTAATACAAAACACCCCCAAAAACTACAACTCACTAAGGCCCCACGATTTACTACCAAACAATAACTACCCCAAAAACAACCTACAAAAATACCAAACCCTCATCGCGTTTCACAACTTTTTTTAAACGATAAACTACCCCAAAAGGGCAAAAACAAAACCTTTTCCACCCCTACCAACACCCTTTTTTTAAAAACAAGGGAAAAAAAATTTAAAAAACCGAAAATTTTAAAATAACCTAATACCTTAAAAACAGGAAATTTTGCGAAACCCAAAAAAAAATTAAAAAAACTTTTTTGACACAATTTTTATTTTTTTACAACTTAAAAAAACCCCCAAACCCCCAAAAAAATTTTAAAAAAACCAAATTAACAAACCTCATGAACAAATTATAAAAAAATTTTAAATAAATTAAAAAAAATTTTAAAAACTAAAACACCCAACCAAAACACTTTAATTAAAAAAATAATTAAAACTTAACATTTTTAAAAAATAAAAAAACCCCTTAAAAAATAACAACCCAACAAAATTTACCATATAAATCAACAAATAAAAGACTATTTCCCAAAAAACCCCAACCATTAAAAATAAATCAAAACTAAAAATAAACCCCAAAAAACCAAAAAACCCCCCAAACCCCCAAATTTTTAACCCCCCCCCAAACTATCCCCTCCAACCTTTTTAAACCCCTTTTTCTCACCCTTTACAAAAACACCAAAAACCCTCCCTTTTTACCCATTCCCACCGGACCCCCTTAAAATTTCTTAATTTAATTTTCCCTTTTTTTTGAAAATATAATTAAAAAATTTAAAAAAATTTTTTTAAAATTTCCCCCCAAAGACAAAAAAAACTTGAAAAATTTACCAAATTCGGGTGCAACAATTTTTTACACCTCCTTTAACCCTTTTTAAAAAAACACACACACACAATAACATGACAACCAAACCCACCAATACCCTTACAAACAATTTTTTTTTCCCCAAAACAAAAGAAAAAAATTAAACATACCCGGGGAATTTTTAAAAAAACCCATTCCCCCAAAAAACAAAAAAAAAAAGTTTTACAAAAATTACACAACCCCTTTTCCCACCCCCCGTAACGCCCCCCCCAAAATTAACAACACCCTTTTTTTATAAAACAAAAAACCAAAATTATTTTTAAAAAAAGAAAAAAAAAATCCCTTTTCTTCAAAACACAAGATAAAACCCAACATAAAAAATACACATTTTACCAACTAACCCCCTAGTTTTAATAAATCATAGTGTCTTAGAGAAGTGCCTAAAATACTGTTGGAGACAAAACTCCAAAAAAATACATCAGTTCAGTTGGGCAAGGCATTATTCAGTCTTTTTATATCTATGTTACCTTACAAATGTATTACTACGGTGAGACCAGATATATCTTCCCTGAATACTAGCACTTTACATCTGATAACTATGGTATAAGTGGGACTGTTTGAAATGTTAAATAATTTATAGCCATTTTACGGTTTTAAATTTTAAATTACAATTAATTTTTTGTTAAAAATTCTTTGTTGATTCTGGCAAACGAGTGCCGATGAAACTGCCAGCGCTCACCAAGTCAAAAGAGAGGCGAAATATTGGAGACGGAGGCGTGCGGGAGAAGCTTAGTCATGCGGAAAACTGTGGATCTCGGCAGATATTGAACTATTTTGGTGTGGTCAACTGGAGAGGCAAGCTGCTTCTGCCAGTGTATGATATATATATATATATATATATATATATATATATATATATTGCTTTACTTTCTACATTAATGTTGATAGTTATGAAGACGACCGGAAATCATTTCCATCCTCTCAATGGCTTCATATTAATCAAATTAAACCGTCCTAAAAATTAGGAGAGATATACTATCAGGAGGTATACTGTCAGAAGGGATAGTTTCAAGAGGTATATTATCAGGAGGATGTGGTAGGAGGTATATTGCCAAGAGGTATACTATTAGGAGGAATGCTGTCAGGATGGATGCTGTCAGGAGGGACGATGTCAGGAGAGATAGTGACAGGAGGTATAATGTCAAGAGGTATACTATTAGGAGGGATGCTGTGTCAGGAGGGATGCTGTCAGGAGGGAAAGTGACAGGAGGGATAATGTCAAGAGGTATACTATTAGGAGGAATGCTGTCAGGATGGATGCTGTCAGGAGGGACGATGTCAGGAGAGATAGTGACAGGAGGTATAATGTCAAGAGGTATACAATTAGGAGGGATGCTGTCAAGAGTGGATGCTGTCAGGAGGGATAGTGACAGGAGGGATAATGTCAAGAGGTATACTATTAGGAGGGAAGCTGTCAGAGTGGATGCTGTCAGGAGGGACGATGTCAGGAGAGATAGTGACAGGGAGGTATAATGTCAAGAGGTATACTATTAGGAGGAATGCTGTCAGGATGGATGCTGTCAGGAGGGACGATGTCAGGAGAGATAGTGACAGGAGGTATAATGTCAAGAGGTATACTATATTAGGAGGGATGCTGTCAGAGTGGATGCTGTCAGGAGGGATAGTGACAGGAGGGATAATGCCAAGAGGTATACTATTAGGGAGGGATCGCTGTTCAGGAGGGATGCTGTCAGGAGGGACGATGTCAGGAGAGATAGTGACAGGAGGTATAATTTCAAGAGGTATACTATTAGGAGGAAATGCTGTCAGGATGGATGCTGTCAGGAGGGACGATGTCAGGAGAGATAGTGACAGGAGGTATAATGGTCAAGAGGTATACTATTAGGAGGGATGCTGTCAGAGTGGATGCTGTCAGGAGGGATAGTGACAGGAGGGATAATGTCAAGAGGTATACTATTAGGAGGGTTGCTGTCAGAGTGGATGCTGTCAGGAGGGATAGTGACAGGAGGGAGGTATAATGTCAAGAGGTATACTATTAGGAGGAATGCTGTCAGGATGGATGCTGTCAGGAGGGACGATGTCAGGGAGAGATAGTGACAGGAGGTATAATGTCAAGAGGTTATACTATTAGGAGGGATGCTGTCAGAGTGGATGCTGTCAGGAGGGATAGTGACAGGAGGGATAATGTCAAGAGGTATACTATTAGGAGGGATGCTGTCAGGAGGGATAGTGACAGGAGGTATAATGTCAAGAGGTATACTATTAGGAGGAATGCTGTCAGGATGGATGCTGTCAGGAGGGGACGATGTCAGGAGAGATAGTGGACAGGAGGTATAATGTCAAGAGGTATTACTATTAGGAGGAATGCTGTCAGGATGGATGCTGTCAGGAGGGACGATGTCAGGAGAGATGAGTGACAGGAGGTATAATGTCAAGAGGTATACTATTAGGAGGGATGCTGTCAGAGTGGATGCTGTCAGGAGGGATAGTGACAGGGAGGGATAATGTCAAGAGGTATACTATTAGGAGGGATGCTGTCAGGAGGGATAGTGACAGGAGGTTATAATGTCAAGAGGTATACTATTAGGAGGAATGCTGTCAGGATGGATGCTGTCAGGAGGGACGTATTGTCAGGAGAGATAGTGACAGGAGGTATAATGTCAAGAGGTATACTATTAGGAGGAATGGCTGTCAGGATGGATGCTGTCAGGAGGGACGATGTCAGGAGAGATAGTGTCAGGAGGTATATTGTCAAGAGGTATACTATTAGGAGGAATGCTGTCAGGATGGATGCTGTCAGGAGGGACGATGTCCAGGAGAGGAGATAGTGACAGGAGGTATAATGTCAAGAGGTATACTATTAGGAGGAATGCTGTCAGGATGGATGCTGTCAGGGAGGGACGATGTCAGGAGAGATAGTGACAGGAGGGTATAATGTCAAGAGGTATACTATTAGGAGGGATGCTGTTCAGAGTGGATGCTGTCAGGAGGGATAGTGACAGGAGGATAATGTCAAGAGGTATACTATTAGGAGGGATGCTGTCAGGAGGGATAGTTTCAGGTACCGTAACACTCTGTGAGTGGCCTGGGAAGATCATGAGGAGAATTGTAAAACTAATGATAAATAATGTGACCTTAGTAGTAATTAGTATTCTTACCGGTATTATACCTTACAGCCTTCGTACTTCCTGTGCATATCGGATATTTTATGCCTTGATTTACTTCATCAGACATTAGGAGGGATGCTGTCAGAGTGGATGCTGTCAGAGTGGATGCTGTCAGGAGGGATAGTTTCAGGTACCGTAAACACTCTGTGAGTTGGCTGGGATGATCATGAGGAGAATTGTAAACTGATGATAAATAGTGTGACCTTAGTAGTAATTAGCATTCTTACCGGTATTATACCTTACAGCCTTCGTACTTCCTGTGCATATCGGATATTTTATGCCTTGATTTTACTTCATCAGACATTAGGAGGGATGCTGTCAGAGTGGATGCTGTCAGGAGGGATAGTTTCAGGTACGGTGGTAACACATGAGGAGAATTGTAAAAAACTGATGATATATAATGTGACCTTAGTAGCTAAATTAGTATTCTTACCGGTATTATACCTTACAGCCCTTCGTACTTCATGTGCATATCGGATATTTTATGCCTTGATTTACTTCATCAGACATTAGGAGGGATGCTGTTAGGAGGGATGCTGTCAGGAGGGATAGTTTCAGGTACCGTAACACTCTGTGAGTTGGCTGGGATGATCATGAGGAGAATTGTAAACTGATGATAAATAGTGTGACCTTAGTAGTAATTAGTTATTCTTTACCGGTATTATACCTTACAGCCTTCGTACTTCTGTGCATATCGGATATTTTATGCCTTGATTTACTTCATCAGACATTAGGAGGGATGCTGTCAGGAGGGATAGTTTCAGGTACGGTAACACATGAGGAGAATTGTAAAACTGATGATAAATAATGTGACCTTAGTAGTAATTAGTATTCTTACCGGTATTATACCTTACAAGCCTTCGTACTTCTGTGCATATCGGATATTTTATGCCCTTGATTTACTTCATCAGACATTAGGAGGGATGCTGTCAGGAGGGATAGTTTCAGGTACGGTAACACATGAGGAGAATTGTAAACTGATGATAAATTAATAATGTGACCTTAGTAGTAATTAGTATTCTTACCGGTATTATACCTTACAGCCTTCGTACTTCTGTGCATATCGGATATTTTATGCCTTGATTTACTTCATCAGACATTAGGAGGGATGCTGTCAGGAGGGATAGTTTCAGGTACGGTAACACATGAGGAGAATTGTTAAAACTGATGATAAATAATGTGACCTTAGTAGTAAATTAGTATTCTTACCGGTATTATACCTTACAGCCTTCGTACTTCTGTGCATATCCGGATATTTTATGCCTTGATTTACTTCATCAGACATTAGGAGGGATGCTGTCAGAGATGGATGCTGTCAGGAGGGATAGTTTCAGGTTACGGTAACACATGAGAGGAGAATTGTAAACTGATGATAAATAGTGTGGACCTTAGTAGTAATTAGTATTCTTACCGGTATTATAACCTTACAGCCTTCGTACTTCTGTGCATATCGGATATTTTATGCCTTGATTTACTTCATCAGACATTAGGAGGTCTGTGCAATCCAGTTATAAATATTTCCTCAGGAGACTTTAACGTGATTTTCTTTGTTGCCTCAACTCCTGTCTGGAAAGTTTCTCGATCTACGTATTTATGTGTTAATACCTTGAGTTTAGTGTAGAGATAAGGAATTTTGGTGCTAAGCGTTTCCTCACAGTTAACTGAATCGCGGACGAAAGACAAACCAAGCGTTGGTAAATTTACTTTAACAGGGTTCACTGTTTGTCCATCAAATGGACCATAGTATTCTGAAATCAATTTTACAGAAAGAATTTATCTATTTCTCGTCTGATTTATAAAATACTCATATCTTAGTACCTATATGTTACATTATTCTGTAAATCAGTGAACCTGGGAAAGTTAAGACCTGGGGAAAACCTTAAATAAATAAAAAACCACTATTTATTTCTTTAACATAAAGCTCCTCTCATTAAACTCTGACTAGACCCCTTCAATATAACTTATAGAGATATGTACATTGATTATCTCAAGATGTATTAGGATTAGTAGGGAAATAAAGTACCGTCAGCCGAAAAAATACAGTCTCGATAATATGTCAAAATGTGCTGAATATAGTGTACCTCCTTCATATTAATTATGTAAAACACCGAATATAAGAATGTTTTAAACCCGTTATAACTTTCCTCTACTAACAATACTTATATCACAATGGTGTTATAAGGCCGCGTGTTAAAAACATTATAACCTGTTTCCGTATATGCAAACTTCCTGTGTGACTGTGGGAGACTTTACAGGTAGTTGACCGACCTTCTCCTAAACCTTTCTTTTATTATTCGGGTATTGTATTAATATTAATTTTGATCTAATTTATAACCGTAACACTTTTAGTTAACAGTTATATATTAATTAATTAATTATAATAGTAATGGGTGAAATAGAAGAAACAGTACTTGTGTAATGTTTAAGCAGCAGCAGGAATTTGTTAACGTGTAACATTTACATATTTATTAAACATTTAAATTTTCTTTAATAAGTAAATGCAACTTGTAGGTAATTAAGACTTGGTTTGCATATCAGTTTACCTAAGCAGATTTCATGTACTGTGTGCAGGTCACACGTTTTAACGTTTGGCTGAACGTTGTCCATCATGACAAGTCATGTCGGTGCCATCACAGAAGCAGCTGTCAAGGAAACCTTGTCCAGGATGGAATATTTAACAAGCGGCACTATAGAATATAATATTGAAATTGTTACTTGTGCCTGTATCGTGCTAGACATTATTGAGTATTGTGTATTTGAGTGTAAAATTAAAACTGAATTTAAAGTCGAGTTTATAGAAATAAGTGTTCCGTTAACAAAGTGGAATTGTCGTTAAAGAAAAGTTCATGTCTACCATAGACTGCTTCCTCCCCAAATTCACTCTTACTACAAATATCACTCACTTGTATCGTTCATATTTCCATAACACGTGAAGAATTTTGTCCCAACCGCTTAAGAGCTTGTACAAGAGAGTTCGGCCTCGTTGGTCGTTGTCTAACAGTGCACCTTGTTGAATGATGAATCCCGTGCCATCGTAAAGTGAGGTTGTGTTCAACGAGATTGACAGAATCAGTTGTTTTTCACTCCAATAAACGGAAACGTTCCATTGCAACGTGACTGTTCTGAGTTGTTTATCAGTTTACTGCTGAATTGTAGTCTGTACACGTTCACCTGTGTCTTACATACAAAATAACAGGTATACTCGTGTGTATATATATATACATTTCCCAAGAATATTAAATATCTATGTTACTAATATCCTATGTGTAAAATTACTGTAATATTTGTATGTTGTATTCTTATAGTTCAAATCTACTATTTTCTTAATAATTCTGTTTAAAATTTCCAAAAAACAGTAAGTGTGCCTTTTCTGAACACATTAAAATTTAACGCTTTAAAATAAAAATGTGAAAAGGTTCATTAAAATATTTTCCGTCAGTAAAACATCAGTATATATATATATATACGATTTTAAATAGTATAAACCCCATTAGTACTGCTAGGGTACTTATCAAATCTTTTGGCTTTAAACGAATACATTAATATACTTACCTAAAAACTAAAAAAAATCGTTTTAACTAAACTAAATACTTTTCAGTTATAAAAATTTTGTGACGTATTACAATAATTGTAACTTTAAGATGCTGTCATCAAGATTAACAAATCTTGGAAATATTAAGCTACTTTAAATTTATGAAAGCAATTGATTAAACATATAATTTATTGAATATATATGGGGGATTGTTAAAAAAACAGCCGAAGTTTATTTTATGGCATTATTACCTTGCCGCTTTCCCCGAAAATAAGGGTTTAAGAGTCGTGAGCACTATACTCGAACACCAATTATCTTACTTTTAACCTACGAAAGAAAATCTTCATTTTCAGAAACCTGATATTATTAATAAAGTTAACAGTTAAAAAATAGGGAGTTTAACTTTTTGTAACACAATTTTTTATGTTTACACAGTTACATGATTGCCCATGATGTACCCTTTGCTACCAGGTATATGTTTTGAAGAAATAGTTCGATTTTAACCTAAGAACTAAAAACATGAGCAAGATTAAACTACATTCTTTCATATAGTATTTAAATTCATGTTATGGTTTATCACATGAAAGAGTACAACAACTGCACTCCATAATTCTTTCAACAAATTTTATGGTGTGCCAATAAGAGTGTGTAAGAGTGAGCAAATTTTCTCCATAAAGGTGAATATTATTTCAAGACAAATACATGCAGTAATTATTCTATGAAATAGTAACTGAAGATTGTAATAGTTTCGGTCTGGGAAGTCAATGCTCCTAATAAAAGGTAATCTATAACATTTCAAGTTAAATAGGTTTGGATTTTGTGTCTCTTAGTGGTCCTGAAACTGTTTACCCGAGTGTTTAGTAAGTAGCGTATAGTTCTCATAAAACTTTCCTAAAGATACATTCAAGTAATTTCTTTCATAAAACGCTATACACGCGTTACTGTTAGGTGTTATCTCATCGCACACTGTGAGATCGCCACAGAGCGAGTTGCAAGAAACATAAAGAACCTCGGAGTATCGATATGTTCTCATTCCTCCTAAACCAATATCACTGAAAGCCCCATTGCCCATCAATTGTTACTGTTAGGTGTTACCTCCTGTTTGTTTCATCGCACACTGTGAGATCGCCACAGAGCGAGTTGCAAGAAACATAAAGAACCTCGGAGTATCGATATGTTCTCATTCCTCCTAAACCAATATCACTGAAAGCCCCATTGCCCATCAATTGTTACTGTTAGGTGTTACCTCCTGTTTGTTTTCATCGCACACTGTGAGATCGCCACAGAGCGAGTTGCAAGAAACATAAAGAACCTCGGAGTATCGATATGTTCTCATTCCTCCTAAACCAATATCACTGAAAGCCCCATTGCCCATCAATTGTTACTGTTAGGTGTTACCTCCTGTTTGTTTCATCGCACACTGTGAGATCGCCACAGAGCGAGTTGCAAGAAACATAAAGAACCTCGGAGTATCGATATGTTCTCATTCCTCCTAAACCAATATCACTGAAAGCCCCATTGCCCATCAATTGTTACTGTTAGGTGTTACCTCCTGGTTGTTTCATCGCACACTGTGAGATCGCCACAGAGCGAGTCTCTGGAAACATAAAGAACCTCGGAGTATCGATATGTTCTCATTCCTCCTAAACCAATATCACTGAAAGCCTTTTCCCCCATCACTTGTTACTTCTAAGTATTGCCTTGGCCTGTTTTATCTCAACCTACTCGAAGTAACGTAATATATGTTAATATTATTACTTGATCATATTATGTGTGGATAAGAAAGAAAATTGAATTACATTTTAATATGTTATCATCAGTATTTTTATTATATTGTACGGTACTGATCACTGAAAACTGAAAACTGTTATAAATCGTTCAGTTTGAAAATTAGCGACGAAGATACATTGTATGATTCCGGTTGCTAATAAACGTATCAGTTAATTACGATGAGATTTCTTGTTAAGTTTAGATTTTTCAATGTAACTAATGAGATCTGCACGCAAGACTAATCTCATCGTGTTGTAATTCGCTGATTTGAATCCGTCACTACCAAATTACTGAGGCGTGTGTAAAAACTGCTTTTTCTCAACATATCTTGAGTCTTTTAATGTTAGTCGTAAGTATACCAGTTCGCATGTATCTAGTATATTTTGAATATAATTTTTTGCGCATTATTATAAAAAAATCGATGCATTTCAATATTTTCCTTAGAAGTAAATAAAAACTAATACTTTAACACTATAATTAGTGCAGCCTAACTCTATGGTTTTGAGTTGAAGACATGCGTCTGTGTGAAGAAAGACGAGTGTTTAAAAAATCATCCCTTGGATTTTTTCTCCACATAATAAGATACAATGCTTGATCACAGCGTTGTGGTATAGACAATAATTAATGTTCACATAAATACAATTCCATCAAATGCGCCAATGGTAAATCATTTTTAATTCATTTAATGCACAATATCTATTAATACATAACTATCAATACCATATAAATAAAAAGAACTATATTTACTAATAATAATATGTAGTAATACATAGATGCAACCTAAATACTAATATGATTAAACCGAATTATATGAATAAGAAAAAGCAATATACATATATAATTGCTACAACAAGAATATAAGAGTTTGATAAATAAACTGCAGTAGTAGAGTAATATGTAAAAATGTATTAAACCTTTAGTACTTCTCCTCGCCTTTCTTAAAATCGATGACGTTGGACTCTTAGTTAAAGGAGTTAAAACTGATGGGCTGGATTGCCTATCGTTTGCACAACTGCCTTCATAGTGAGCGCGTAGTAGATCAGAGAACACGAACCCACAAATCTTTTATTATTTGAAAAAGCCTGATAATGGATAGCGAAAAGAGTTATAGAAGACCTTTTAGTTTTAAGTTCAGAGTATAGACTATTCCAGTTTTATTTCAAAAATTAGTTTCCATTTCAAGGATTATGGATTTTTAAGAGTAAGTTTACGGAATATGGTTGTTTACGAGATTTTCACAGAGGCAACTCGTAAATCACAATTATAAAACCTGTGTTTGTTAATTAAATAATGTAAGTCGTGTTTGAAGTTTACAATAATTATACTAAGTCTACGTCCTTCATACTGTTTATACATATTACATAATTATTACCTAGGACATTTAAGTTTATGCACTTACTATTACTGTACATGAAATCTAAACTCAAACATCCAACTTTTTAACGACCACGATCGCCCAATAAAATCATTGGGAGACGCAGCACAATAGCAGGCTTACATAAAACATGAGCAGAGACTGATGATCTGTCGACCCGCTTCGCACATCAACTGACTGTGTAGTGTCTGAGCGAGTAACTAAACCGAATACTACACTACATAAGGATGTTAGTATTACCTTACATAAAACATGAGCAGAGACTGATGATCTGTCGACCCGCTTCGCACATCAACTGTAGACTGTGGAGTGTCTGAGCGAGTACAAATCCGAATACTACACTGTATCAGGATGTTAGTATTACCTTACATAAATCATGAGCAGAGAGAGACTGATGATCTGTCGACCCGCTTCGCACATCAACTGACTGTGTAGTGTCTGAGCGAGTAACTAAACCGAATACTACACTACATAAGGATGTTAGTATTACCTTACATAAAACATGAGCAGAGACTGATGATCTGTCGACCCGCTTCGCACATCAACTGTAGACTGTGTAGTGTCTGAGCGAGTAACTAAAACCGAATACTACACTACATAAGGATGTTAGTATTACCTTACATAAAACATGAGCAGAGACTGATGATCTGTCGACCCGCTTCGCACATCAACTGTAGACTGTGGAGTGTCTGAGCGAGTAACAAATCCGAATACTACACTGTATCAGGATGTTAGTATTACCTTACATAAATCATGAGCAGAGAGAGACTGATGATCTGTCGACCCGCTTCGCACATCAACTGTAGACTGTGGAGTGTCTGAGCGAGTACAAATCCGAATACTACACTATATAAGGATGTTAGTATTACCTTACATAAAACATGAGCAGAGAGACTGATGATCTGTCGACCCGCTTCGCACATCAACTGTAGACTGTGGAGTGTCTGAGCGAGTAACTAAATCCGAATACTACACTACATAAGGATGTTAGTATTACCTTACATAAAATCATGAGCAGAGACTGATGATCTGTCGACCCGCTTCGCACATCAACTGTAGACTGTGGAGTGTCTGAGCGAGTAACAAAACCGAATACTACACTACATAAGGATGTTAGTATTACCTTACATAAAACATGAGCAGAGAGAGACTGATGATCTGTCGACCCGCTTCGCACATCAACTGTAGACTGTGGAGTGTCTAAGCGAGTAACAAATTCGAATAATACACTGTATCAGGATGTTAGTATTACCTTACATAAATCATGAGCAGAGAGAGACTGATGATCTGTCGACCCGCTTCGCACATCAACTGTAGACTGTGGAGTGTCTGAGCGAGTAACAAATTCGAATACTACACTATATCAGGATGTTAGTATTACCTTACATAAATCATGAGCAGAGAGAGACTGATGATCTGTCGACCCGCTTCGCACATCAACTGTAGACTGTGGAGTGTCTGAGCGAGTAACAAATCCGAATACTACACTATATCAGGATGTTAGTATTACCTTACATAAATCATGAGCAGAGAGAGACTGATGATCTGTCGACCCGCTTCGCACATCAACTGTAGACTGTGGAGTGTCTAAGCGAGTAACAAATCCGAATACTACACTGTATCAGGATGTTAGTATTACCTTACATAAATCATGAGCAGAGAGAGACTGATGATCTGTCGACCCGCTTCGCACATCAACTGTAAACTGTGGAGTGTCTGAGCGAGTACAAATCCGAATACTACACTACATAAGGATGTTAGTATTACCTTACATAAAACATGAGCAGAGACTGATGATCTGTCGACCCGCTTCGCACATCAACTGTAGACTGTAGAGTGTCTGAGCGAGTACAAATCCGAATACTACACTATATCAGGATGTTAGTATTACCTTACATAAAACATTAGCAGATTCATATCTCGATCTTATAAAACTCCTTTTTTCAAAAGGGTCTACTTACGTGCAGATAGACGTAAACATATTCTTATTTTCTAAATATTTCTAATGCCAACATTTAGTTTGCCTTGTTGTCACAATGAAGAGAACTTTGAGAGTGCGAACAGGAGTTAGGAGTAGTTTCTGTTAAGTTTTTATTATGAAACTTACATATTATAATTAAAATATTAGGTAAATAAAATTAACACATATTTGTTCTTTCATATTACACTGTTCACACAGAACAGTTGATTACATTTGATATGTTCATTCAATGAATATTCCACAACTTTAGAGGCCAATATAGGATTTTTCGCTATTTTAAATACCAGTGAGGCGTAGCCTGGAGGTATTTAATATTTCAAATATAACCAGAATCATGTTCACTGTTGGCCATGATATAGATATACGGATATACTGATAGAAATATGGTAGATATACGTGAGACAGTGAGATAATTGTATAATACAATCGGTTTTATAGAAAATAACATAGTATAAATACATGAGGGCATGAGTGGACTGTTAAATACAGGTGGGTACACGAGTGGACAGGTGTTAGAGTAACTGCGGGCATGCGGGCACACAAACGAAAATAATTCAGTTTTCAGGTTTAGCGACAATCTAACTGTGGTAAAAAATAACTATTTGCAAGACTCTTAGTTTTTGCAGGAATAATACTGTGTTATTACGGCTTCGGTATCTATTTAGATACATCTTTTGCAAGCAAGCAAATTTTAAAACGGCACATAATAATTTAGATTTACATACATATAATTTCCGACTTTTACCAGTGATATTTTATTAGGTCAGGGATATAATACAATACAACAGTATCAGTCTCACTATGGCTCCAACCTGCTTTTTGTAACATTTACATACATATAATTCCGACTTTTACCAGTGATATTTTATTAGGTCAGGGATATAATACAATACAACAGTATCAGTCTCACTATGGCTCCAACCTGCTTTTTGTAACATTTACATACTGTATCAGTCACTATGGCTCCAACCTGCTTTTTGTAACATTTACTGTATGTATTAAGTACTGAAATCGAAGAAAAGATTTCCAAACCGAGAATATTTATTTCATTTAGAAATGTAAATTTAATTTATATATATATATATAACCAACAGCTTATAAGTAATTAGTATTTTGTAAGTGATCCCAGAGATTATTGTATCTTCCGATGAATCTATAGTAACAGATGTGGGATAGGGGTGCAAGTTTAAAAGAGATTTATCACGACGTCATATTTCAAATCGGGTAATTTTATTTGATACCATGTCTATTCTGGATAATTTCATGTAACATGATAAATCCTCTCCTCAAACTATAGCGTCATTGTTGTTATTTCATGGTAAAGTTTATCCCCTTTCTTATTTATTAGGTCATAATAATACAAGGAAGGATTACGTGACATCATATCTGGTATAGCGGGGCTTCGCTCTGATTGCATCCTTCAAGTGTCCTGCGGACTGACAGACTGATACATGGAATTGGAATTTTCCATCCCCTCGAACGATAAGCTTCACTATCGCTCAGCCTATAATCACCCTTAAGGTGCTGTCGAGCTGTATTCCCTTTCTAGGTTTTGTCCACTAATAATAAATAGTATGATAAGCACTCACAACTACATGTAAACCATTGACAAATATGTTTCAAATATGACAGCAAATTCGTACTTTCTGTACGTATAAACATTTCATTAGATCTGATGTAAGTTTAGTTTCTTCTTATACGTTTAATAAATTTTATATGACTACTTAAAATAAATCATTTACCGTATTTGATTATACCAGCACGCTATAGCATTAACCTTATTTAGTTTTATAATTTGAATAATTCCAAAAATATACACATGTATTGGTGAATCGAAAACTGTAAACAATATAGCTCCATACAATACTAACAGCAAATATACTGTAACTATTTTTAATACAATAGGGTTGGCATCAGGCCATACTGTTATAATTTGGCTTTACTGTGTCCATTTCACGCCCTAAATAAATTAAAGTTTGTTATTTCAGCTTTCACCAACAAACATATAAATCATTTTAAACAAAACAGTTCTCATAAAAAACATTTATACAGCGTAATTATTCAACTCGTTTTCGTAATAACAAGCTAGTTTATTCTACCTCGCTTGTAATTTTTAAGAAAAAGACACCGAGTTATCAATTAAAGTTAATTGTGAAGATTCTACTGTATGTTTATAGCAAACTGTAAGTAAAATAATTATTTATTATTTTTATTAAATTAATGTTCCCCTTTATTTTATGCAGATTATTATTTTGTGGTATAAAAAAGTAAATATTTAGTTGTACTTCATTATTGTAAAATAATTACGAGGCAGTTCTTTTGTAATCGAATGCTTTGATGTATTATACATTTACTTTTATGTACATAATATATCCTTTTCGGAAAATAAATGTGATTAGATTTTTTTAGAATACAAAAAACCCGTTTCTTTCTGGTTACGTGTGGATCAGTAACCGCTTTTGGAACAAAGAAAATGTGTAAGTGAAAAATGCATAAACATCGTAAAACATAAGCAGAATGTCTCGCGGTACGTTCGGTAGCATGTGCTGCAAATACTCTTTGAAATCTATTTACTAAATATTGATGGGATAATATTTTACGATTTCATTAGTGATATCAAAACGTAGGTAAATTAAACTATGCAATTCTTTTAAGGAAAGGTCTGCGGATGTACGATGATATGCGCCTATATCGCACCCCTTAAGCGCTTTCATGTATATTTCAGGAAACAAAATTTTTTTGAATATTTTGTTTTTTCAGTGTTATTATTAAGGGCTATACAAAGAAGATTTAATGGCTATTTTTGGAATAAGTAGCCATTTAAACAAAATTACGAGCTAAATTAAACAAAAAAAGTTTTTCCTAAATTGCACTTTATGTGCCTAAAATGCACCTTCATTATGCCTAAATTGCACCGCTTTTAAAATCATGTTTTGGAAGAATAAAACCACGAAATGTCATAAAAAAACCATTTATTATGAATCATGGAAATGAAAAGAAAACTTTTACTATCTTATACAATGAAATCAACATAACTTTTAAACTCAAATAACTGGATTTCATTTTGCGTTTTCTTATTATACCATATCTTTACAACTTATGACTTGTGTGTGATGGTAGGGATAACAAGATGACCCCATGACCTCTGGCATATTCTATAACCTCCAGATTTTTTGTATGTGACGTATGGCCATCTAGTATAATGAGATATTTTTTATCTTTACTAGGTTTGATCAAAGACACAAAGGTTTTTAACCAGTTCAAAAATACCTCAGCATTGCTCCAACTACTCTCAGTCATGTCAAACGTGGTCCCAGGAGGAGCTCCTATTTTCCATTCGGATTTGAATCTCAAACCTTTGAAAACAAGCATTGGTGGTACAAAAACACCAGCTGCACTCATACAAATTATCCCAGTTGTCAGGGTACCCCTTTCTGCACTAGTCATTGACCCCACTTGATGTTTGCCTTTTTTAGCCAAAACCATACGTGGCCTCTGGACGGTTGAAAGGGCAGTCTCGTCGACATTGAAAATTTCAGAGGCTTGCAGCTTGTTTACATCAACTATTTTCGTCAGGGTATCGTAGAAAATATCCGTTTTCTCCTTTATAAACCCACTGGCCCTAGCCATTAATGTTGCCTCCGGTTTTCGTAAAGACAACTGTGGATGCCTTGAAATAAAAGAATAATACCATTTATCCCCTGCCATTTTGGTTTCCATATTGAATCTATGCGGTAGACCATTAGCCTCAGCTAGTTGAAACGCAAACTTCTTCAAATCTCGGGTAACTCCAAGAAACATTTTCTCTAAATCTAATACGTGCTGTACCAATTCATTTTCCAACTCAGCTGGCTAGTCTTTGGGGACGACCGAACACCTGTTTAGAATCAGTTGCATAGGTATTTGTTCCGGCGAGGCGACGTTTTAATGTTTTTTCCGGCACCCCGTACACCCGACCAACTGCATTAATGCCCATATCACCGTTCTTGATGACGCAATCAACCTTTCCATACCCTCTTCCTTCCATATACCGTATTTTCTACCTTTATTCGCCATCTGAAATGAACAATATCATATTAGCCTAAATTGCACCAGTAAAAAAGTGGTGCAATTTAGGGAAACCGGTGCAGTGCATTTTAGGCAAATCGCCATATTGAAACTAACTACTTCGTGTTTGAGGTTAGGTTGCATATTTTAAATCGAACTACGTTTCATTTAAAAGCTAAGATTGCCTACTATATAGTGATATAATGAGAATTTTATTCACCCTTCACAGGATTGTGGTACCATAAAGTCAAAATCACCAAAAATAACACGCGCACTGTGAAATAAACGAAAGTTGTTTATACGAACGGCAATCAACTCCCTCATTAACCCAAGTGAGTGGCATGACTTTTTTACTGTTAGAGCTTCACCTTGGTCCCTCGTGGAGCGCTGTATGTCTGTTCATTTTGCCAAAACACCAGAGGTGCATTTTAGGCACAGGTGCAACTTAAGCGCACTTCCCCTACATATAGTAAGAGAGCAAGTTATCCTGGAAGTATAATTTGTTAAAGGGTTTACAATGAAAGGTGACTTTTGTTCTCTCTGGCCTTGAGATTGGATAGTTGAAGACCAATCAAAGGCGTTACTTATAGTTAGTTGGTTAGTGGAAGGGTCGGTATAACAACAACGACACGCAATTCACGGCTTCTTTTTGAATATTTGTTGCGATTAATTGACAGTGATTTGCGTTTTTATTTTTACCCTCCAGGTCTACGTGAATCTTGTGTAAATAGCGTATAATATAATTACGATTTTCGTATGTAAATTTTTGTGTTAACTAATGTTAGGTTGCTTTACAGGGATATTGCATAGTTTTTATACAAAAAGGTAATAAGAACATTTGAATTGACTCAATAATCGATGCAATTTTTCAAGATAGTACATGTCGTTGCAAGTATTGTTCAAAGTAAAGTCTTATCAAAGTAAGTCATATTACTCAACAAAAAATATTTTTTTTATTATGAAATGTTATTATAATTCAAACCGGAATCAATAGCGCCCCCCTCGCTAGTGGCGTGTCATATATGTATTCTAACACATGATACTTGACATATGATACGTGAAAGATTTTGCTAATGAAACGCTTAATATTTCATAAGACTTTCATATTTATTCTTGGTATATTACATAACAGTATTTAAAATTACGTAAATTGTATATTTTACTTTTGTGATTCCCGGCAATCTCACAATCTTGACTCTTGGACTCTGAAATCCACGGAAGAGATGAATAAAGTCGGCGATGATCAAAATGTCTCACTTTTGCACACGAGACCTGATCGTAAAAATATTTAGCCCCAAAGTTAATTCGATATAGTATATCTTTGAAAAATTCTTAATATGACAAAGAACTGAAAATGCAACTCAATAGATTTGATAATTAGTTGGACTCAATGTTCCCACCGATGATCGGGAATGTATGAATATATAAACAAGGCAGTGTCTGTTGATTGGGTTAATGTTACGGAAACAGTAATTGACAAATTTCTATCTCTCTCTTTCTCACACCCTCGCTCTCTCTCTATTCTTAACAAAGAAAGTTTGGTGCCGATTCAGCAGTGTCCCAATTAGGGAGAAGCGTCTAATAAGTTTACGCTTAAATAAGTCCATGTGAGAGTATTCATACAATAATGAGGGTATTTCACTTGAATATAAGTTATACATTAAACATTTCTCCTCCATCTACAAATAATTAAATTTCCATTGAGGCGTCAGCTGCTGAGAAGTAGTCAGTTGGAACACGATTTTCTTGACAAAGCTTCTATAAAGACCAAAGCTTGTAATTTATTAGATAACATTGCACCGACAATAAGCCTTTACCTTGATATTTTTATTAACATCCAAGACATACAGTGGATTGTGGCTGCATCTTACAAATTACGTCATATTCTGAGCCAAGTTTAGGGTAACAGGTGGTCTGAAGAAGGTATTAGGAATTCCTTTTGAAATAAAGAACAAGACTTTACCTTATAACCACAGTTTTGTCGCTAAAAGTCACTTAATAATGTATACTAATAAAAACATGTACTTTACTGTTGCCTGTGAACAAAGCATTCGCATTAATTCTCTTCACAAACTACCACAATGTACACTATTAAAAATAAAAGAACAAAAAATGCATTTATATACTTATTTTTGAGTAAATATGCTAATGTACGCAGGTATTTATATAAACAAACAATCGAATTACTTTTTTCTCACTGTCTTGATGGGAATATACAACTGTGTAATTTTCGACTTAAATGAATGACTATGGCCTATCATCCTATTATACAAATATAACATGAAAAAAACTACCCCTATTCTTTTTTCAATACCAACTGAAGTAAGAAAATTTCTGTGTATTAGTACTATTATAAATTTAAACGAGATACGTCTTTCAACTCTGGGAACTTGTAACACAACGAAGTCTCGATAAAAGCCAACTGAAGTGAGAACATTTCTATGCAATAGTATTATTAAAAATTTAATCGAGATACGTCTTTCAACTCTGGGACTTGTAACACAAACAAAGTCTCGATTGTAGCCAACTGAAGTGAGAACATTTCTGTGGAATAGTATTTATAAAAAGTTAATCGAGATACGTCTTTTAACTCTGGGACTTGTAACACAACAAAGTCTCGATTGTAGCCAACTGAAGTGAGAACATTTCTATGCAATAGTATTATTAAAAAGTTTAATCGAGATACGTCTTTAAACTCTGGGACTTGTAACACAACAAAGTCTCGATTGTAAAAGCCAACTGAAGTGAGAACATTTCTGTGGAATAGTATTATTAAAAAGTTAATCGAGATTCGTCTTTAACTCTGGGACTTGTAACACAACAAAGTCTCGATTGTAGCCAACTGAAGTGAGAACATTTCTGTGGAATAGTATTATTAAAAAGTTAATCGAGATTCGTCTTTAACTCTGGGACTTGTAACACAACAAAGTCTCGATTGTAGCCAACTGAAGTGAGAACATTTCTTTCTGTGGAATAGTATTATTAAAAAGTTAATCGAGATTACGTCTTTAACTCGGGGACTTGTAACACAACAAAGTCTCGATTGTAGCCAACTGAAGTGAGAACATTTCTGTGGAATAGTATTATTAAAAATTTAATCGAGATACGTCTTTAACTCTGGGGACTTGTAACACAACAAAGTCTCGATAAAAGCCAACTGAAGTGAGAACATTTCTGTGGAATAGTATTATTAAAAAGTTAATCGAGATTCGTCTTTAACTCTGGACTTGTAACACAACAAAGTCTCGATTGTAGCCAACTGAAGTGAGAACATTTCTGTGGAATAGTATTATTAAAAAGTTAATCGAGATTTGTCTTGTAACACAACGAAGTCTCGATAAAAGCCAACTGAAGTGAGAACATTTCTGTGGAATAGTATTATTAAATAGTTAATCGAGATTACGTCTTTAACTCTGGGACTTGTTACACAACAAAGTCTCGATTGTAGCCAACTGAAGTGAGAACATTTCTGTGGAATAGTATTATTAAAAAGTTAATCGAGATTCGTCTTTAACTCTGGGACTTGTACACAACAAAGTCTCGATTGTAGCCAACTGAAGTGAGAACATTTCTATGCAATAGTATTATTAAAAATTTAATCGAGATTCGTCTTTAACTCTGGGACTTGTAACACAACAAAAGTCTCGATTGTAGCCAACTGAAGTGAGAACATTTCTGTGGAATAGTATTATTAAAAGTAAAAGTTAACTCTGGGAGATTAAAAGCCAACTGAAGTGAGAACATTTCTGTGGAATGAAAAGTTAATCGAGATTCGTCTTTAACTCGGGGACTTGTAACACAACAAAGTCTCTGTGGAATAGTATTATTCAAAATTTAATCGAGATGTCTTTCAACTCGGGGAGCCAACTGAAGTGAGACATTTCAGTGGAATAGTATTATTAAATATATGGCAATATTTCTGTGAATTATTAAAAAGTTTAATCGAGATTCGTCTTTAACTCTGGGACTTGTAACACAACAAAGTCTCGATTGTAGCCAACTGAAGTGAGAACATTTCTATGCAATAGTATTATTAAAAATTTAATCGAGATACGTCTTTTAACTCTGGGACTTGTAACACAACAAAGTCTCGATTGTAGCCAACTGAAGTGAGAACATTTCTGTGGAATAGTATTATTAAAAAGTTAATCGAGATTCGTCTTTAACTCTGGGACTTGTAACACAACAAAGTCTCGATTGTAGCCAACTGAAGTGAGAAAACTTCTCTATGGAATAGTATTTGTTAAAAAGTTCGAGATACGTCTTTAACTCTGGGACTTGTAACACAACAAAGTCTCGATTGTAGCCAACTGAAGTGAGAAAACTTCTCTATAATGGTATTTGTTAAAAGTTAATCGAGATACGTCTTTTAACTCTGGGACTTGTAACACAACAAAGTCTCGATTGTAGCCAACTGAAAGGTGAGAAAACTTCTCTATGGAATAGTATTATTAAAAGTTCCCCGAGATACGTCTTTTAACTCTGGGACTTGTAACACAACAAAGTCTCGATTGTAGCCAACTGAAGTGAGAACATTTCTGTGGAATAGTATTATTAAAAAGTTAATCGAGATTCGTCTTTAACTCTGGGACTTGTAACACAACAAAGTCTCGATTGTAGCCAACTGAGGGGAGACAACTTCTCTATAATGGTCTTGTTAAAAGTTCCCCGAGATACGGCTTTTAACTCTGGGACTTGTAACACAACAAAGTCTCTCGATTGTAGCCAACTGAGGTGAGAAAACTTCTCTATAATGGTCTTGTTTAAAGTTCCCGAGATAAGGCTTTTAACTCTGGGACTTGTAACACAACAAAGTCTCGATTGTAGCCAACCGAGGTGAGAAAACTTCTCTATAATGGCCTTGTTAAAAGTTCCCCGAGATACGGCTTTTAACTCTGGGACTTGTAACACAACAAAGTCTCGATTGTAGCCAACTGAGGTGAGAAAACTTCTCTATAATGGTCTTGTTAAAAGTTCCCCGAGATACGGCTTTTAACTCCGGGTTTTTAACAGACTATTTGTGGTAGCATTTTTACTTCTTCATTTTCTTTTCCTTTATCCCCCTTTTGGAGTATTTTTCTATCTTACAATACGTTCAAAACTCAAGATAATGCCAAAGTCAAATCATCACTCGTGTTATTAATTCTTGTGCCTTGCCCAAAATAATCTTGACGTGAGTCCGGGCAATTAAGTAAGTTAAAGTCAATTATTTCTCTAAGGTCAAAACTATGCAGTCATTTTTATAAAGATCCTGGTTTTATTTTGCCACCAGTCCACTGCGTACAGCCTCAGATACAAATTCGATTTTCTCAGGGGGTATTCTTGTCGGATTAATATTGTGTATTAATGGATATTCCTTAATCATCACACAGACTTTTCCCTTCTATATTTCGAGGATTTGTTATATTTTATTTCAACAATTATCAAAATGTATAAAAATTTACAAGTTTGTTTACTTATTGTATAACAAAAATCTTGTGCATTATACAATGTTGCCAAGTGTAACGTTGCATCCTATAAAATACATTTACAAAAATTCTGAACAATATTTTAATATTAAAATATACATTTTGAATATTGTCATCTGAAAAAGTTACGTTACGGAGAACGTTCTATTAAATTCAAGTGGTGATATTACATTTATCTCCGTATTTCGAACTTAATGAAGATTAAATTATTAAAAATTACGTTTTAAAAATTAAGAAAGGTAAGTGGAATGGAAATGTGTACTACAAGTAACCCCTAGTAATAAAAGAGGTAGACCAACTGCATTACTAAGCTACACAGTGGCAATAGGCCAGTAAGTGTAATAGAATATAAAAAGTAATGCCCTACTTATTAGGTGCATTGTATAATATATCGAAGTGCTGTCTCATCTAGCTAAAGATATATACACACTGCCTTTTAAAAATATCATCTTAACCCATTCAATAAACGCAACGCAAGTATTGTATACTGATGGTATCGATAGCACGTCATTCACTTACATGTAATAACACAACAGCTCTGACAATGATCACGTGATATAATATAAATGTAACAACGATAATCAGTTCACTACACGTCACATGCAGCACTGGATTGTGAATCAACTGTGAATCATGTACAAGATATCTACGTGATAATGTGGACCAGACAACGTGGCTTATCAGTTTTTGGCTATAATCCTGTTTGCCTCACTGATAAGGTTTGATGGTGCATTGTTTCTTTCTATGTTCAGTGATCAAACACTGTATCATGTTTAATTCAAAACTGTAATAGTTACATTAATACAATAGAACATGTATTGAAAACTACAATTTTTACTAGGTAATCATTTCTCTGTAATTTAACTTTTTATTTAGTTAGCATTTGAAAGGATGGAACAGATATGAACTGACAGTTTACTTAGAATTTTCAGGATGGTTCAAAAGAGTAACTTCTAAGACTAAATTATAGATGCTGTTAGACTTCAAATACCTGATATAAATGCTCTTAGATCTACTAAATGTGAATATTTAACGTCTGGTCTCATATACGTGAAGTAGCTCGTCGCACCTGTTACCATTTCTCTCAACACCTTTGAATGTGAAAGTTCTAAATCAGCTGAATGAAAATAAGACGTATTGGGAGTATCCAGTGTTTATATTATAACTTCTAGGGAAGCGGAATTGCTCTTTACTTGATACATCGCGATATTCAGAGCATCATGAAGACAGGGTGCGACAGGAAGCGAGGCGTAGTTTCTCTCTCAGGTACCAGTTACTAGTTGTGTAGAGATGACAAGTTACAGACCGCACCAGTTAGCGTGAAGCACAGCGAGGGGAAGATGACACGCCCCCCTCCCACCCACAGATAGCCTACCCCTCTCGTGGCTCTACCAAGTACAGTCCGCTTCAATATCCACGCGCTACTAACAACACAAGTAGCCCCCCTCCCGACACTGCTAGTGACAACAGCAAGGCTGGTGTGGACTGCAGGGGAGGAGTGGTGGGGGGAAGGGGTGGCTGTGCACATGTGCTGGCCGCGGTTCGTATTACTTATCGCGGTCTGTTTGTGTGTTGAGGAGTAGACGACTATAATCTAGATACCATTTACACATGCTTTAATCTATAAATAACTATTTTCTAGTATACAGGTATTTGATAGTGGTGGGTCGCTAACAACCCGGAATTCGTCAGCTATTTTTTTTTACCTGGAAAGACAACAATACTTAATGTCACATGTCACACAATATACTTTGTAGAAAAGGGCATCTAACTTTTACTAGCATCAAATTTAGATATTAGTCGCGTAAACCCAAATAACCTCCTTAATAGAGATACACAAGTTCAGAATTTGTTTTCTGGATGGATACGAAATAATTTTCGGTACTTTCTGTCATATACAATCGCATTTTATTGATATGTTGCTTATCCAAATGAAGTTCTCCAGTTTTATGATGGACCTGATACGGGGGATTCAAAACTCAAAATGGTTCAATTTAATACAATTAAAGTTTACGGAAGTAAAATGACCTTGAGTTCTCCACGATGAGGGCAATGTTAAACCTCAGGCAGTTTTAACGGCCTTAGCGATATGCAAGATGACTTGTTTTAAATATATAATATTATTAATACGCATCCAAACACTGTTTAGTTTTTTTGTAAATAAAAACTTTTCTAAAATGTAAATGATTATTTTACGTACAAAATAATTGAGTCTTTTCTCAATAATCCCTAAAAATATCAATAAGAAACTTCAAAAGCGTTTGAATGTGTACTATTATTATCTTAAAAATAGGGCATCTTCCATGATTCTAAGACCAAAAATAATGGCGTAAACACTGCATAAGGTGTAGCTACCATTGTTAATACGCGGAGATACTTTAGGTTATTATAATACGGCCGCACCCGAAGCTACTCACTCAGGGATCGCACAATGCCAGACTTCTGTGGCAGTAACATATAGTTATAGGTAGATTTCGTTGTGTCTTGAATAAATAACAAAACGGATATTGTACAAACACTTTTATGAAATATTTTTTGTAAAATTCTAGTATATAACATAAATACATGTCGTCTACCAGTAAATATAACACATGCACGTACAGTGTTTAAGCACGTGACACAGATAAAGCAGAAGTGTAATATTTACTCAAGGGACTGACACCGTGAGTGTACTCACGCCATGTGGTGTCATTCCATATTTACAAATCATCTAACTTTGTGACATTTCGGACGCTTTTTGCATACATAAATCGCGTTGCTTTTGTAAATTGTGCTAGTCTGTGTATATATTTAGTACAGTGCACCAGCTTCGAAAGTATACACGGTATTTCGAAATTTTATTTTTTTCAAAACTGTAAAAAATAAACAAGACATAAACTTAGATTTAATGAAAAGGTAACTTGACTCAAATGTGAAATTTTATTTTTGTTGAACATTATTTTGTGCTGAGCTGAGTGCAATAGTTAATAGGCATGTTATAAACATTGCAGGAGAACCTTTTGTTTGAAGATTCCTCAAAACCTTTTGGAAAGTAATACTTTCAAATTTTGTTTTCAAATATTTACAAAGTATTCTATACTATCTAATTTACATGTAATGTAATTTTATAAAATGCTTAGCCAGTGTAATGGTAAACGGTTTTTTTTGTGTAATTCGTTATTAGTGACTGAAAATAAAAGAGGCCAAGTTGTAATGTGGCAAAAAAATTACAACTAGCCTACTCCATCTTTTATACTTGTTAATATTAAATTACATGGAACATGTTACCGACAGAGCACACAATCGGTTCGCATATTATTTACCCATGACGTTACTTACCTCTCAATGATCCTTATTACTTCTCATAGAGTTAATTATTTCTTCGGAAAACTATTTTGAAGTGTTTAATTTATTATTTCGTTTAATTTTTCTAGTAAATAAGGAATACAAATTAATTTTACTATTACTTTTAATACTGATCTCTTTATATTATATTCCTCTGTAGTGTCAGCTTTTGAAATGTACAGAACATCAGGAATGCTTTAGAATTTCTCACAGCCTCTGGTGGAACTCCTGATTAGGCCTATATCTGTCTATCAGCTCACTAAAATGAAGACCTGGTTCAAGAAAAGGTAATAGTGTGTGCGAAGATTGTGGATATCTACTTATTTATATTCAAGATTATATAGCAGCAAAATAAATGTACACACATATATCCATAATATTCCAAGGCTACACAGAGGAGAGGGAATTTCTACCGATAACTTCACAAGGATTTACTGTGCCAGGAAGGAAAGTTCCCCCGACAGATCGCCGGTATGATCAGGATCTCTCAGTAAGAGTCTTTGTTGACGCCACGGTATAAACAGACGGTTTGCCACCCTGGGGTCTTAAGATTGCAATGGGGATTCTTCGAATTCTTAAGGAGATTTGAGATAACAACCTTTAAATTTCCATGTCTCAGTTTCAATGTTTCAATTTTCTTTCATATGGACCTTTAAAACGATATGTAATTTTGCAAGGATTTACGTTTAAAATGTTTAACTAGTGCCAAAAGAGTTGGTATTTTGGGAGGAGGTGCATTCCTGTGATACTAACCCTAATTGCAGTTTTGTACCCTACGGATGTGTACTGAGTTTGTTTTCCTAGATGCGGTCAATAACAATTTAAGACTGGATATTCGTACATTTTATTCACCTTGTACAGCACTGCAAAATTGTCTTAACCAACAAAAAACAAGCAGGAGAAAAGAATTTCCTTGAAAAACAATATATTCGGAATTACATAAACTTTAAAATGAACGAAAAAAATTATGGCAAGTTGCTTGTCTTTATCCTTTAATAAACTATTGACAACAACTAGCTATTTATATAGAAACAGCTTATTATAACTTACAATATCATTGTAGTATCACTTGATAAAGGAATACAACATTTTCCAATATATAATTTTTTTATTCTGTGCAAGGCCTTTCTGAATCAAAGATTCCATCATCAGCACAGGATGGAATCTTTGATTCAGAAAGGCCTTTGCACAGAATAAAAAATTATATATTGGAAAATGTTGTATTCCTTTATCTAGTGATACTACAATAAACTGTTTTTCAAATGCTCCAAGATTCTACATTCAACTTACAATTAGTTGAGCGCTAAAATTGAATTTATGTAAGGAAGAAGGAGCGAGGAGTTAATGGTGCCGGCATTCAATGGTAACCTTCTTAGTACAATCAACGTACAAGTAAATACTATCTACTTACCTTCTACCGTAAATAAAATTATTATACTCCAAGATAACACCAACACTCAGAATCTAGGCCAATCATTGTTAGATCCTTCTCCCTCCATTATCACACCTTCTATTACAAGCCCACAAATTCTGTAAACCAAAACATTTTACTTGCCCACACATTCTACATAATCTACATATCTACAAGCCTCCACTATCTATTGCAAGCCCACAAATTCTGCAAACCCAAACATTTTACTTGCCCACACATTCTACTTGCCTACATAATATAATCTACATATTCTACAAGCCTCCACTATCTATTGCAAGCCCACAAATTCTGCAAACCCAAACATTTCTACTTGCCCACACATTCTACTTGCCTACATAATATAATCTACATATTCTACAAGCCTCCGCTATCTATTGCAAGCCCACAAATTCTGCAAACCCAAACATTCTACTTGCCTTACACATGCTACTTGCCTACATAATCTACATATTCTACAAGCCTCCACTTATCTATTTGCCCACATTTGCAAGCTCACAAATTCTGCAAACACAAACATTCTACTTGCCTACACATTCTAACTGCCTACATAATCTACATATTCTACAAGCCTCCACTATCTATTGCAAGGCCACAAATTCTGCAAACCCAAACATTCTACTTGCCCACACAATGCCTACATAATCTACATACTCTACAAAGCCTCCACTATCCATTGCAAGCTCACAAATTCTGCAAACACAAACATTCTACTTGCCTACTCATTCTACTTGCCTACATAATCTTACATATTCTACAAGCCTCCACTATCTATTGCAAGCCCACAAATTCTGCAAACCCAAACATTCTTACTTGCCCACACATTCTACTTGCCTACATAATATATCCAATACCTACAAGCCTCCCTATCCATTGCAAGCTCACAAATTCTGCAAACACAAACATTCTACTTGCCTACACATTCTACTTGCCTACATAATCTACATATTCCAGCCTCCACTATCTATTGTGCAAACACAAACATTACTTCCAACACATTCTACAACACATTCTACAATACAAACCCACATATCTACTATAACTATGGTTTTCGAGACAGTTTTGAAAATGTACAAGAATAATCATTTAAGGAATCAACTGACTTACAATTTTCTATTCATGGTCTCTTTGGTTGGTTTATGTAAGAAGTTGGTTCACAGATCATCCGTCTTAGCTCATGTTTTATGTATTGGCTGCCATTGTGCTGAATCCAAACAGCTAGTACTTTTATCCTCTATCTTCCTACATATTGCATCACAATTATTACCTTGTATAAATTTGTATATATACACATTTAGGGAAGTGAGTTGTTTATACTTGTCTGCAATTAGAATTAAGTTATTAAAGGACTTGTAAATAAAAGTGTAGTTAGTTAATGGCTGGTGACATTTTCATAACATAAAAAACATTGGAATTGGGAGTGGTATGTTTTTTCTACAGGATTCTACATAGCCTCCACTATCTATTGCAAGCCCACAAATTCTGCAAGACCCAAACATTTCACTTGCCCACACATTCCTACTTGCCTACATAAATATAATCTACATTATTCTACAAGCCTCCACTATCCATTGGCCAAAGCTCACAAATTCTGGCAAACCCACAACATTCTACTTGCCCACACATTCTACTTGCCACCCTACATAATCTACATATTTCTACAAGCCACTCCACTATCTATTACAAGCGCACAAATT
>NW_025778083.1:0-115479 GCF_021130785.1 Homalodisca vitripennis
ACTTAACAATAATTGTTTGCCAATTATCGTAAGCCCGTGCATTGATTTGCAATTGATAGGCCCTGGTGGTGTCGTGTGTTCCTAAAGATTTTAAGATCCATTCATCGTTGTGTGATCCTTTAAGCTAATCAAACACTCTTTCTAAAATACAAAACGACTTTAGTTGTGTTTTATAGTATAGTTTACAAATTTATACTATTTTCTAAAGGAAAAAACATTTTTAAATGTACCATAAACGCTTTGGAGAAGATATGATTATTTCAGGTATACTTCAGTATATCAAACAACAAGCCACTATCAATCACAACTCAGATTCCGGTCCTGAGATTGGATGTAAGAGGTGAAGATCTAGATCTCCGCGTTATTTGGGAATGATATATGTGGCTATGAAAGATTGGAGAGCTTTTGGACTTTACCTTGAACCTCATTCGTCTTGTATCTTACAGCTTGGTTTATACTTGGTCAAGGATTTGTTCTTTGTGTGCAGTCAATGTACGAAATATGAATTTACAAAACTACAGAATGTCAGGAATATGCTTTTGTTGAATGCTTTTTAATGTAACTCAATTTTATGTGGGGAATTTTGAATAAAAACTCTACCTACTAAGGATGGACTTTTACTGGGCTTAAAAATTCACCCAAACAATAAATGGTTTGCTTTTCTTCAATTTAAACGATTTTATCTGTAGGATACAGTTAGCGGTTAAAAGATATATATTAATATATTACTATATATATATATATATATAGTAGGGGTTATATATTATATATAGATATTGACAAAAGCTTTCGGGTCGGGCTAGGACTCCGACAGTGGGATCCTTTCCTGTAACCCAGAAGGGATTCACGCCCCAAGGAGGGCTTTCTTGAGCTCAACTTCCTGCTCCACGAGCTCCTTGATGAGACTCCTCGGAGGTGAGTTAGTGAGGGTATGCGTGGCCAGCTTGACCTGGTTAACTCTTTGAAGAGAGTCCCCTACTCCCTCGCACAATGCTAACTGCGGCTCATCGAGAAACTCTATGATGACAATACGATATACATCCTGCATAGTGGCCGGTTAAATCGAGGCAACCCCTTTGGCGAGGGGGTTCGATAGGGCTATTCTCTGTTCCCTGAAGAAATCTTATGAAATTAAAACAGTGTATCAAAATAATAAAACCTAATATATAATATGTATGGTATGCGTTGGACAAATCATATACATATCATAATTTGATGTTTATAAAATACGAAAAAACACTAAAATTTTCTTACGAATGTACTAGAAAGGGCATTTCCAAGTGTATACAAGTTATTATTCTTGAGATATTTTATTCCTGATACATTCTTTCTTTACATTACTTTTATCAATTATAGGATTTTATTTCATGTAATCGGGACACTTCTGTGAAAGGTCATTATATATAAGAAGGAAGCTGTCAAGAAGATCAAGAACCTGGCGGCCCATTGCTCTCTCTAACACGCCTGCGGGAAGTTGATCTGCCAGCTTCTTTGCTGCACGTTCTTTTGGTGTGGGTTTCTATAGCTCAAAGGGGCCTCAGGCATGCGGAGGGATGTCTTGAATACAAATTTCCTGCTCCCACGATCGCTTCCGATAAGGCTCTCAGGTGAGGTTAGTGAGCTATGCGAGGCATTGCTTGATCGAGTCATCACATTTCGGAGTGTTCTCTATTCTCTCTGCGCTATCTTATTACGGAGCTGCGCTTTGCCGCAGAATTCTATGACCACCATTGCGAGACTTTTAATATATTTAGCTTGCTTGGACTCTTGTAGAAGAAACATCATGCTCTTCGCTTTTTAACGACACCCGCACATGGTTTTCAGTGTGACTGGTAAGGTTACCAACACGAGGTGGAATCTTATCATGAACCTCCTGTTGAGGAGCGGGCTTTCTGTCTCTATCGAATTTGGCAGATCTTCTCGGCCTTCACGGCACAATGTCACTGCTTACTGATGATGTCCTTGGTCTTTAAGTTTCTCGCTGCTATCAAGCCATCTCCAAGTATTGACGTATACCGTAATTATAGAGTCCCTCTCGTCTGCCTTCTGGTCGGCCATGAGTTCCCGAATGACTTGGTTTGCCTCTGTCCGAACATGTTTGTCAACGACGATATACGTAAAGCTCTTCCGTGTCGTCGACTCCATTCCCTATGAAAACGGTTGAAGTTCGAACAGTCTGTGTGTGACAGTGGTTGCCTATGTGGGCCTGTTAATATAGGAATATTAAGAGATGCGTGGCACATGGATTTGTATATTTAATTTTATATTAAACATTTTCAGTACATGAAAGCGTTATTTAATATATGACTTTTGTGATATCAATAGAATAAAAAAAAACAACTAAATCCGAAACGCTTAAAATATTAGTAAAGACCATTGTGAACGTGGTGTGTACCATAGACGGACTTGCATACTAATTGTAACCTGACATAGAAAAAACACAATGAACCATATGTATTACAAACTAGCGCCAGCCAATGAAGTTCCTTGAAGTAGTGTTACAAATTCATAAAAACACTACGTTAGGTCAGAGATAATGAGCCACATCATACCACAATATAGCCTAGCTAATGGGATTCAGACAGAGCCCAGTATGATCCGTAACTCTAATGGTGAACGTGTCTCAGACTGATTTGGACTTCGAATTGTTTAAGAGCCTGAACGCGGTCCATAAGTGGTTGTGGTAGACTGAATCTAATCGTCCCGAAACAAACCATTATCAAGCATTTACCAAAACCTCACAAACCATAAAGACCACGTCTTGGTAGACCTATCCTTACAAATCTTCGGTTCTCCTACTGGGCGAACCTTACCTTTGGTAGACGACAACCTGTAAAATATTTATTAAATATTATTTTGTTTAACTATTAAAAATCTTTGTATATCTATACAAAAGTTGCTACAAATCATGTCAAGAATCCATACTTTTTGGCAATAAAGACAAATCCTTTATCAACAATCACTCTGTATTTTAAAATATATGACAGCAAACTTGGATGCTATTAAAAAAAGGGGCTACCAAAAAAAACATTTTGAACCGACCCCTTAAACAGCAGGGTATAAATATTGCAAACCACTTTCAAAATTATTCTAAATTTTATTTTATAACATTATCCTGATTATCACAGTCACAATAGCTATACAAATGTATTACGAACTTTTAATAAACTCGTCCTTTAAAATGCGATCACCTAGAATAGATTTTAAAAGACCTTAAAAGTTAAATAGTTAGAAAGTTTAAAATTCAAACTAAGGTCTTTTAGTGTATGATTTATGTAATAAACTACGTTTAAGTCTTTAAAAAACTTCTGTAACACTTACCATTTCAAAAGAAGCATCAACTAGAAATTTATGGATTTGACTTACTAAAAATATGATGTTACCTCCAGCAGTGGCAATATAAGCAGCTAATCTAATGGTTATCCCTTTTCTCACTTATTGAAAAACTGGCCATTTTGTAAATGTATAATGATAAAAACATTTAAAATAAAAATTTTTGAATACATTTTTTGTAATCAGCCCACTTTTTACAGTAGCACACACAGGTAATAATCATGTATTTTTCAACAAAACCTATTTTTTATCTGTGAATGATTTGGTTTAAATAATAAGTATTCACAAACACAATAATATAATGAATAAATAAAATGAACTCATCACGGTCTGTTTATAAACTCCATAAATTCGATAAACAAGGCTATTTACTAATTAAAAAAAAATTATTGTCTTATTGGTTGAAATTATTGTGTTTTCCTAAATAGATTAAAAAAAAATTAAAATAATAGCATTCATATTAGATTTTAACATTTAATTTTTATGTTATAGTTTAAAATATATATAAATTAAATGTTCTATTCTGTAAAAAAATTTTGACGAAGCTATACAACCAATGATTTTTAAAAAACAACAACAAAGCAACCAAAAATTAGTTTCAGAGGTAACATCGGCTTGCCGCTGTCTCCCTGGGACTGACTGCTCTTATCATTCTGTGGCGTACTTTATAACTGTGAACAAAAAAATATTTTCTTATAAACTAGTAAATAAGGACTTTAAAAGAGGTTTCCAGTAGTATAATAAAAAATACTACAATATTATGTAGATAAACAAGTGACAAAATAACATTAAACAGTACGTTAGGATAATGAGTTTCTGATGTAATAATTCATAATAAAAACACCTTGAAGATATGACAATTGAATTATTAAACTGATGATGCCTTTTACATAAAAGGTTAGGAGGAACAAAACATAAATCCTGCTTTAAAATAACAACAGGACGGGAATGTGAAGTAACTGTTTCAGACAGGCATGTATTTTATTACCTGTCTCACATAACGAAATGTCAACATGGGAGTATTATCCACGTTTAAAAATGTGAGAGGAAAAACCAAAAAGCTAAAAATCTATCTATGCTTCTGACAGGCTTTAATTCTTAAAAACTTTTACCTACGAGGTTTTTAATTAAAATGTGTTAAAACTAAATTATACTTTAAATAATTTATATGGCATAATTATATACATACTCTACGAATTTAACGTAATAGTCCAGCATGACCTTTTACTGGTATAATAATTAAATTTATTTATTAAGATACGTTTAAAAAGATAAATTTAAGTTATACGAAGATCGACAAAAAGTGTTTTAGCTTATTAAAATGGCAGTGGTGGTATGTATGTTATGAAAAGGACATATTTAATTGCAAATTGATATATAGTACAATTGGAATTATTAAGAGTATGGTGTTATTTCATCTTTGAAGTATTATTTTTTAATACAAACCACCTTAAATCGTTGTAGTGTGGTTTAAAAAATATACATGCTTGTAGGAAAATTTAAATCTTTCACGTATACCTCAGTATATCACCTAGAAACCATTTCATCGTAACTCAGATTTCGGTCACATATGATTAGATATAAAAGATAAGCTCTAGCTCTCCGGTGTGTGAGAATGAAAAACGTGCTTCAGAAATATTTGAAAATTCCGGACTAACTTAAACATTATTCTCCTGTGTTAGCTGCTTTATTTAAGGTAGATATATATATATATATATATATTTTTTTTCTCTGTCTACAAAAATGTAACACAGAGAAAAAAAGCTGACCATATATATTTGGTTGGATTTTTTTATATGCATTTAAATGTACTAAGTTTATATTTATATTCAGAAAATAATTTATTAACGAAAATAGATTACTGGACTAGCCAATTTACCGAAACATTCAAGGACTACCAGTTGTAAATGAAAAATGTACTTTGAAGTTCTCTTTTTTTAGATAAAATAGTGGTAGATGTGACCTTTCCTTCAAAACTTAATACTTGTTCTGATTAGTTTTTTGAGTTTCCAGTGAAGCCTAACACACAAATTTATGGAAATAATCTGTCTGTATGTTCAAAAAATTAATAAAAAGAATGAACTTATTTATTGAAATTTTGCATCAAGTTGTATTACTATGTAGGAAAACATCGATTTCTTTGATAGAGCATTTCGCTCCATGGGATTTTGCTAAACACTATAAGATACTTTTATAGTGGTCTTAAAGGAGTCCACGATGGTGACGAGAATGTTACCTAATAGATGGATTTGTACATAAATAGTGTAAATTCATGTACATTTTTCTTTCGAAATAGCAGGACATTTTAATTAAATCTTGTAATACTTACTTTAGGGAAATTGAATGTATTAGTATTACATCTTGTAAATAATACGTATTAATTATATGTTATTTTAAGTTTAGGTTTACACTGTTAAACCGTTGTACACTGAGAGATCCTTCATATATAAAGCGTGAAACAAAAAGGTTGGGCTGACCATACACTTTAAAACTTTGTGTGTGATACTTAGGTAAAAATGAAAAACCTTTTACCAATTTTCCACTTCGTTTGCCCACCAGCGGCCATTTTGTATAATAAAATTAATTGTTTCCTTTTATTTAAGATTAACAACATAGCGTCTGTTGACATTTTGTAATACAAAAGTTAAAATACAAAATAATGTACTATTCCAACGGTACTAGTTTCAAAGAAATCCGTCAAGGCATAAGAAAGCACAGCCACTTTAAAAGTACGCTTGCACAAGCCAGAAAGTTCTAATCACTTTATCTTCTGCTAAGCAATGAAATGTATTCCACCAGCATACCATTAAAGTGGTTGTGCTCGCTTAAAACTAATAAGGTCTTATTTTATTTGGCCAAATCCTTTCTTATATATTATTAGAATTTTAGTAACACAACGAATCAAACAACTTACGGTAAATATAAAATAACAAAAATCTCAGTTATGAGATGAATATATAGCGAAATCTAGCCTTGGATAAACTACGTTTTACAAAATAAGATCTATGGGATGTGTAAATATTGCTTAATATGTACCGCTGTGAGTTTAAAACAATGAAAGAAAAAAACTAGTTCTAAAATGATTTAATTCATGTGCGTTTCGAAACAGTTATTTAAAGAATGAATGTTTCAAAACAGTTAAAATAAAGTGGAAATAGTGAACTGCGCCGACACAATGCATAGGGACGTGTGAAATAACATGATTACAAAAGTACGTTTGTGCTTTAATTAACTGCAATGAACCGCCTAATATGTTATATATTACACGTTTTTAGCAAAGCTCTGTGCAGCAGAATACGTTTAAATGGTTCTCTCAACATTTCAGTTACTCTTAATAATCCTCGTTTGATCTTTTTTATTTTTCAAAATTTATTAAAAGGGATATCACAAAATTAAAAATAATTCATTACAATCAGAAATAAAATATTCTACATGGCACTTTATATAGGACCTATTTATTTGACAGAATTATGCCTCAAATTCAAGCGTATTCAGTGAGTATTATTTATAATCATAAAATTTAATACAAAGAATTATTTTTGTCAAACTGAGAAATCTGTTCTACTTTATAGCAAGTCCTAATGTGCCATAAGCCTGTTGAGGTATCTTATTATACATATTTCGTTCGAAGAGTCAGCATAGTACCATTTCGACAGTACTCATAGATCTTTCACTAAAGCACCTCCCCCTATACCACTCGGTCATCGGTTGTTCCAAGAACCAGGCAATTTATACAGCGTCCATCTATTTTATTATATTCGACTGAAAAACTTTTTTAAACCTTAAAAAGTACTATGTCTAATTTTCTAAAGCCCTCCTTAAATACTCCAGATTAAAATGTCATTAATCATTGTTATTACATCAAAGCTCTGTTCAAGAGTTCCAGATATGGTTTTGTTATCAATCATATTCGAATCGTAAAGTATACCGTATCCGTGCCAGTAGTTTCACGACTCCGCCGCTAGAATTATTGCATGGAATATTAAATTAAATTAAATTAAAACTCTGATCTACTGTTAAAAATCAATATTAATTAAATATATATTTAAAATTGCTTTAAAGTTGTTTCACCATATAGTGGTCATTTACTAATTTTTATAACTGAAAAATATATAATTTATAAAAATTCCATACCACTTTGAATTCAATTTCTTTGCGTAACGAATTTATACAGTTTTAAAATTCAAAAGAGAAGAGATTAATTAAAATAATTAGGAAAATTTAAATATCGAACCTATGGTGTTTAAATAAAGGTTCAGAACTTTATAGCTGTTCATCGAGTATTAGTATTCATAAATTTTAGCTGATTTAACATACTAACAATATTTGCAAGTTTTAATGCCAGTTTTAAGGAAAATATAAGTGCAGCTCTGAAAGTCCTATTCAAAATAAAATCAATATTAATAATTTATTCTTAGTAAAATAAAATCAGTAAACTTAAATTTGTAAATAAAGAACCCTTTCATTTGTAGCTGGTGTAAGTGTAGCACTCAAATTTTCTCGGGAAATTTGTAATAAAGATTGCGTAGGACAGTTGATCTTCACTATTTTATTTCGTACTTTGAAAAATTAAATATTAATTCTTCATTTAAGTAGTTAGAGTGACCTAAAGCTCTTTAAATTCCCTCCATACCGAAGAGTGATTACACTATTTAAAGTATAATAGTAAAATTAATAAAATATTCCTTTGGGACATGCTCATAATAAAGTGGCTTGAAAAGTTGAATTTTATGTAAAGTTGAACACAGGAGCAGTACGTTCTTTCAAATTCTAAATCAAAAGAAATAAATTACTTAGATCTGGCAATAAAACAAACACACTATACAATGGGAATAGCTCGTAAATATTTTAAAAGAGAAGAACTTTTTGGATTATTTATGGTTTAAAGTAAGTCATGATGGTTGCGATATAAATAATCCCACTGTACATTAAAATGCATTGTATAAAATGTCATCGAGATGAATAACAGCTTTATTTGTCTTTACTTTTGTTGATACACAACGTAGAGCTTCTTTTGTGAAAAGGTTTTCAAATATATTGTAATTTTTATTTAGCGCTTAATGTGAAAAAATACGTTTATTCATATTAATATTTTTAAATCTTTAAGTAATATTTTCCCACATTGATAATCTATATTATTCAAGCAATACAATTCTTCAAATATATCAGCTTGTTATGCTGAAATCAATATTCAGTCATCAAAGTTATACTGAAACCGACAATAGTTTTTAATTTATTGAAATAAAAATGCATATAGATTATTAATACAAACTGTAAAATATAAATTATACAGTTAAGAATAAATACGAATGTTTTACCCTTCATCATTGATAACAAACTATACATATTTGAATTAATAAACAAAATATTACAACAAGTTTTAGTACGCCTTATTTACTTTTTACGCTTAGTTTTTTGCTTATGCAGCTAGTACCATAAATAGTATTATTTCTGGTTTTAATCGTTCTCAAACATTGCTCACGTAATTAAATTTTTCAAATATTTTGGTCTTGATGTGAAGAACTGTTTTCAGTCAAAAGATTTGACATTGAAACCTGGAATATCACATATCAGCAAGCAGAATTACATTGATAAGGGTAGATGTGTATAGTGATGGGTTTAAGTTTAAAGAGCCTGTAAATAATTTATTACACCTTTATTATTACACCGGCAGTTATTATTACACCTTTATCTCTCGCTACAAAAGTGAGTTAACTGCGAGTTATTCCGTTTTTCAAAGTTAGTTTTCTTTTCTTTTATTTATTTATGATATTTTTGGAGGAAACAGGATTTTTTTGGACTTTTGACATCGTTCAGTGACACAAAAAATCAATAATACTACGTTTCGAGATCTACAAACTGATATATTATTCAGTTAATTAAAATCTAGGTTAAAATAAACAAATCATATCAGAGCGTTGGACACGCATGAGTAAGGAATTACAACCACCATGTTGTGGGTCTAATTCAGTAATTCTAAAAATGCACTTAGTCAAAACAAAACACAACACTAATTACTAAAACTTAAATATAGAAGACAGGTCAAAATAGGACAGCATCAGCCGACTAACCACCTACAACTTCACAGACTGAATTAACTAGATAATACTGATCAAACGATCCGGGGATATTGGCATGAAACTTATTGTAAAAAGGGCGATAAAGATATTTTACACACACACACACACACACAAATTATATCAATGAATTTTCTCTATATCCACTAATTCATATATATAATATATATATATATATATATATATATATATATATATATATTATATATATATATATAATATATATATATATATAATATATATATATATATATATATGACGTGATTTAAGTTTATGAATTAGTGGATATAGAGAAAATTCATTGATATAATTTGTGTGTGTGTGTGTGTGTTTGTGTGAGTGTGTAAAATATCTTTATCGCCCTTTTTAACCTTTTTTTTATATATATATATACTAGCAGACCCGACAGACGTTGTCCTGTACACACGTCTTTAATTCGAAAATTTTAAACTTTGATTAATCTGTAACAATCTGGGCTGTTTTGATAAAAATGTCTATTAAAAAGTTATTAGAATATCTAACTTCATCACATGTACATTTAATCACACTTCGACCAACCGATAGTGTGTGAGTATAACATGAGAGATGTGAAATGTAGAGGATGTTTTAAATGAAAACTTACTTAATCTGAAGGTAAAAAAGTTGCAACAAACTTTTATACTAGGTAAAAAAAAATCTTTTATACTAAACTATTTTATAACAGGTATATTTTTTTCAATTTACAACTTAATTTATCGTAATGCCATTAAATGTACAATATTTTTGTTAATCCTTCAGGAGTATACACAAACAAATTAGATGATTTTCCGATAGGGCTGAAGTATAATAAGTAACCTCCATCACAATCGAATTATTGATATTTCTGAATAGCCTATATAACTACTATCCGAATTAGATTATAGTTATGTAAAGGCTGAAGTATAATAAGCGGCCACCATCACAATCGAATTATTGATATTTCTGAATAGTCTATCTAAACTACCTAATTTCATTATAGTTAATTAAAATTACAGTATAGTATCGGAACTGAAAAACAGAATTTAATTTATCTAAAATACTAAATAAGTATTCTGTATAGGGCTGAAGTATAATAAGTGGCCACCATCACAATCGAATTATAGATATTTCTGAATAGCCTATCTAAACTACTAAAATGATGAACTGAATTAGATTATAGTTTATTTAAAGGCTGAATTATAATAAGCGGCCAACATCACAATCAAATTATTGATATTTCTAATTAGCCTATCTAAACTACCGAATTTCATTATCTTTATATTTATATTTCTTGTGTGCGTGTGTATGGAGCTGAACTCCTCCTAAATGGGTGGACCATCTTGGAATGTTTTACATTGTATCCAGCAGAATGCGCTACAATCACAGTTTCAAATGTTTTCTATTTTAATTCCAGGTTTTCCTGACAGTTTTTGCTGCTATCAAATATGTGTGTTGTTTTGTAACATCGTGTAATTATTGTGTGAGTGCTAATTGTAATATTACATTAATAGAGATTGAAGATGTTTGAAGTACATAAAAAAACTACAGTCATTCATTGAAGTTATTGAACTAATTTTGAAAATTTATTGAACGTAGTGAGTATATTGGTCGCATAACCTAAGTAGCATACAAATCAAAAGGTTGTGTTTCTGTGTGAATAACTATTGTTAACAGTTTGTTCACATAAGTTCACATTAAGTAGCATATAAATCACATGATTGAATAACTATTCGTCCTCTTCCACGAAGACGTGGCATTTTTCTGTAAAAATAAAATTCTGTATAATAGTACACAATGAATATAAGTAACTTATTGAATATGTAATTTTAATTAAGTAACTTCTAGATAAAAATGTATAACAACATAGACTACAGTATCTAAAATACTGAAGAAGTATTCCCTATAGGTCTAAAGTACAATAAGTGGCCACCATCACAATCGAATTATTGATATTTCTGATTAATCTATCTAAACTACCGACTTACATTATAATTATTTAAAATTACAGTATAGTATCAGAACTGGCCAACAGAATTTATTTTATCTAATATACTAAATAAGTACTCCCTATAGGTCTGAAGTACAATAAATGGCCACCATCACAATCGAATTATTGATATATCAGAATAGCCTATCTAAAGTACTAAAATGACAATCCAAATTATAGTTATTTACAGGCTGAAGTATAATAAGCAACCACCATCTCAATCGAATTATTGACATTTCTGATTAGCCTATTTAATTTAAAACCAATTCCTACATTATTAACAATAGTTATTGACACATGTGATTCTCTATTAATTTAATATTACAATTAGCACTCACACAATAATTACACGATGATACAAAAACACACAAATTTGATAGCAGCACAAACTGTCGGGAAAACCTGGAATTAAAATAGAAAAAACATTTGAAACTGCGATCGTAGCGCATCCTGCTGGATCCAATTTAAAACATACCAAGATAAAAAACAATTTATTTATAAACCAAAAATTAACTGATCAATCACTGCACACTTAATATTTACGAATTTCAGTTAAAAGTGTATTTTACTAAAACTTCCAATTTTATATCTGGATAACCTCTATTGATATTCCTGATTAGCCTATCTAAACTACCGAATTTCATTATAGTTATTTAAAATTACAGTATAGTATCAGAACTGGACAACAGAATTTAATTTAAAACCAATTCCTACACTATTAACAATAGTTATTCACACATGTGATTTGTATGCTACTTAATTTGAACTTATCTGACCAATTTTGACTGCAGATAAAAAATGTAAATTACAACAAATTATTTTAAATCCATTAGTTTAAAACTTGATTATCTAAAATGTTAACTATAGTTATTCACACATAGAAACACAACCTTTTGATTTGTATGCTACTTAGGTTATTTGAGGTAATGCGACCAATAATCTCTATTAATGTACTATTACAATTTTAGCACTCACACAATAATTACACAATGTTTTATTTTTTATTTTCTTCTTTTTTGCCTGTTGGCTGGCCTTTATAAACTTATAACGCGGCCACGTAGTACACTTTTTATAACTTCATTCTATTATATTTTAATGTTATTTGCCGTATTTACTTTTGAAACATGAACCTTACAAAACAACACACACACATTGATAGCAGCAAAAACTGTCGGGAAAACCTGGAATTAAAATAGAAAAACATTTGAAACTGCGATCGTAGCGCATTCTTCCAAGATCAACAATTAATAATTTACTAAGAATTTCACTTAAAAGCTAAAACCTTCTAATTTTATATATGGATAATCTCTATCCTCCAAAGTGAGTACAGAATATATTGAAATAAGAAGTGTTGTTATTTTTATATGTTTATGCTTACTCTATGCTTTCAAGACTATAATTGATTAAACGTATGGCTGAATTGTAATATTATAATGTTTACATAGAACAATTGGTGAAAATTTAAGTTTGCAATCTGCATTAGACTACTGATCAAGCACTTTATAATAACGTAATCTAAATGTAAACAAATGTTTCTGCCTCTTTGGTGAACTTCAGCTGAAAATATTCACAGCTGTTAAGTATCAGTTCACTTTGTATTACGTATCGTAGCGCAGTCTGTCGGATCCAATATAAAACACTCCAACATCAACAATTTATAATTAAAAATTTAATTAAATTTGACCGAATAAATAACTATAGTGAAATTCAGTAGTTTGGATAGGCTATTCAGAAATATCAATAATTCGATTGTGATGGTGGCTGCTTATTATACTTCAGCCTTTAAATAACTGTACATAATCCAATTCGGATAGTAGTTTGGATAGGCTATTCAGAAATATCAATAATTCGATTGTGATGGAGGCCACTTATTATACTTCAGCCCTATCGGAAAACCATCTAATTTGTTTATGTACACTCCTGAAGGATTAACAAAAAATATTGTACATTCAATAGCATTACGATAAATTAAGTTGTAAATTTAAAATATATCCTTGTTATAAAATTAATAATTTAAAATTACAGTATAATGTCGGAACTGGCCAACAGAATTTAATTTAAAACCAATTCCTACACTATTACCAATAAGTAGTTATTCACACATGTGATTTGTATGCTCTTAATTTGAACTTATGTGACCAATTCTGACTGCAGATTAAAAAATGTAAATTACAACAAATTATTTAAAATCCAATTAGTTTAAAACTTGATTATCTAAACTGTTAACAATATTCACACATAGAAACACAAATTTTGATTTGTATGCTACTTAGGTTTTTTGAGGTATGCGACCAATATACTCACTTCAATAAATGTGCAAAATGAGTTCAATAACTTATAACTTCAATAAGTTAAAAAACTATAGTTTTTTATGCACTTTAAACATCTTTAATCTCTATTAATGTATTATAACAATTAGCACTCACACAATAATTACAGAATGTTACAAAACAACACACAAATTTGATAGCAGCACAAAATGTCGGGAAAACCAGGAATTAAAATAGAAAAACATTATGGCTGTGTTGTAATATTATAATATTTACGTAGAACAATTGGTGAAACTTCATCTTTGCAATCTGCATTACACTACTGATCAAGCACTTTACAAATTTAAACATGAACTTTCTAAATTATAATGTGAACAAATGTTTCTGCCTCTTTGATGAACTTCAGCTGAAAATATTCACAGCTGTTTAAGTATCAGTTCACTTTGTATTACGTGTCGTTCGTGGCGCAGTCTGGCGGATCCAATGTAAAACACTCCACCACCAACAACAATGTATTATTAAAAAATTAATTAAATAAACTGTTAAAATTGGACCGAATTATGAATCTAATCCATTCTCGGATCCAACTGAAGACACACAAAAAGTTTCATTAAATTCGGTCCACCCGTTTAGGAGGAGTTCATTAACATACACACGCACACAAGAAATATATATATAAAGATATATATATATATAAGATATATAAAGATATTAATTAAATAAATTGACTTCTTTAATGTTAAATTTAAGTAATTTAAATTACTTAACATTTAACAAGTTATATTATAGATTAGAATTGATATTTAACATCAATTGCCCGTATAAGTGTCCTGGATTGTTGTTTCAATTTCAATAATATGAAATAACATCAGAAATAAGAAAATGCACAGTAAATTAAAATAACATTATTATTTTGAAATAAATTTCCTCCTTTTATGGTACTTGTCTTCATCGTTGTCTTTATATGTAATAAAATAATAACTGATTAGATCTCTTTCATTTCCTTAACTAGGTGACCTTTCACTGTTTACAACTAATGTTAATCTTTGTTATAAAACAAACTACGCGTATCGTGGACCAAAATAATACGGAGATCCAGAATCACAAAGAAAATCTGAGTACTATGGATTTTTAGAAAATATATGCATCTTTTGAGAGACACTTTCAGATTGTTATTTCTATGATCTAAAACACGACGATTGATATAGTAAAGTTTGCAAGATAACCTATCAAAATTCCCATCACAGCCATCTGTAAGTTTGTTTAGGATCTTTGAGACCCACCAGTATAGTATCGTGTTTTTATATAACAGCTCACATCCTTGTCAAGAGGATAAATATTAATTAAAAGTTGCATCATTGTGTGAATTAATTTTATGCTTATTTCGTTGATCGCTAACTTTGTAACTCAACTTTTTTGAAAAATCCGAACTATTGCCTTTTAAAATTGATGGAAATATTTATCACTGTGAGTAAGCGAATTGTGTCTGTATTCTGAATTTTTAAACTATATAATGACCTTATTTACTTAAAAACAATCTAAATAGAATGCACAAATTCATTGTGTACGATTTTATAGTTTATCATAAAATTACTTTCAATTATATTACTATCAAAAGTTGTACCGTAAATTAGTTAATTAAATTTCATATAATGTAAATTTCGCAACCTAGTCAGCCAGTATAATATAATATTATTTTACATCCAATGTTCCGGAACTAAATTATTGGGCGGAGTAACTACTTAATTGGCACGCGTATGATATTTTCTTCTAACCCTTTGTAGCAGCCCAACTACGTGACCGATCAGACCTCGCGCGCTTTGTCCGTAAGTAAAATTTATCTTTTTCGTATTATTAAATTAGCCCTTTGATGCCAAACGTATAAAAATGAATGTAACGTAAAGTAAAGTTGTAAATAGTAAAGTAACGTACCCTTGAAGATCTTTTATTTGCTTGATTGAGATAGATGAAAGTTGTGTCGTCATCCTTATGGCGAACACGTTTTTATAATAAGTAATTTGTATCATTAAATGGCTAATACCGTCGCGAATTTGTTTTAGGCGAGTTCACGTAGCTCACGTAGCTGATGTATCTCACGTGTTGTTTGAGTAGATGGCTACCACTTTCCCAACATCTACTCCTCTTCTAGGAATAACCGTTCTTAGACTACAGCTTCAAAGTCTCGTGCCAAGACGCCGACGCCCGGGTTGTGAGTCTACACATTGCGAAGGGAAGTAAAATCTTAATGTCTTATAAAGTAAAACATCGTAGGCATAATTCCATAGAACATTGGATATTTTAGGACCACCTAGAAAATATACCTTTTTAGTTCTTGTATTCTAATTGGCAGCAACGTGGTATTACATACTTTTCCTTTACCATCTAAAAGTGGTGCTTGTAAGTATTCATAATTAAACTGAACTTATAAGTAAACTTTGCAATTCGAGTATTTATTACTATGACCTCAGAAGTCACCACCCCATGTGTTATCGTAATACGGTACAAAGTCATAGTATACAAAAAAACGACAATATAGATTTTGTAAATAATAGTGGATGATATTAAATCTAGTTTTTAAAGCATTACATGAAAAGACACTAAGGATGTGAGGAGGTAAATCATAAATTAACTTTACGCAAACTGCGGGTACCTAAAATGTTATAATAGTTTCACTGTATGATTTTATGCATTGGATTTTGCTCTCAATAAGTATATTTGGAAAAGTAATTGATATGCAATGCATGCACTTATGCCTAATTTAGGGAAGAATATGTACGATAATAAAATTTTAGAATCTACTATTTAACTGTTAACTTATATCTATCAATGGATGTTCTATATATCCACTAATTCATAAACTTAGATCACGTTAAAGGAATGTTAGAAAGAGATTTCTATGATACGAAAAACGCAGTGATGACCAAGTGAATCGTTCGTACATTTAACTCGCAACTGTAACATTTAATTTATAGAAGTAATATGGATTTTTTATTTAAATAAGGAACACAATTACTTATATTCGACTTATTTGTATAAAAATACTTATAACCAGTTTTTAATCATGCGTCTTTTAAATTCAACACAAGAAAACAGATTAGTATTTGAAGATTTTAGGTAGTTTCTATATTTTTTTTAAGAAAACGAAAATACATAACTAAATATGAAGTGTTTATAACTAATATCCATTTACTTGTTTATATCCAATTTTTTATTGTGTGTTAACGGGTGCTGGATAGGAGTTAATTAAAAACGGTGCATTTAATAAAATGAAATAATTATACCATGGTAGAATGAGACATTGATGCAATAAACATTTTTTACCACGAAGTTCTTGACCACAAATCCTCCTGAAACAACACCAGACTAATTAGCTTCAAGCCGAGACTGTAAGTAATCAAATAAAAAACTTCTTCATCAAGAGGGTTAAGCACTAGCAACTTTGCAACTGGCTTTATGTAGGAGGAACTAAAATTTAAAAACTTAATTACTATTCCTTCATTCATTTACTCATCAAAGTATTATTATTTATATTAATAAGATATTTTAAGCTTAAAACCTATTGCAATACGCAAAGTAAATAGTTATGGTCAGAGCCCTTGGAATTATGTGTTCGTATTTGAGAGGGAATATCACCACACCTAACCCAGATATGTATACAAATGGAAGGTTTTAATGTATAATAGTTTTACTGTAGCATATAATTTTATAATTTATTATAATTTGTATAAAGTTATCCAGCAGATTTTTACGTATTCTAGTCAATTTTATTATTTATGTTTAATTACATATTTAATATTATAATCAGGGTGTTAATAACGTCCCAGTCGGGGTTCACAATTCCCGAAAGATTAGAAGTAAAGCAGTAATACTTCATAATTCATTACTGCACAATTAAATCTAATTTTCGAAGTAACTACAAATTTTTGTCATGTCAAGGGGATGGCCCACAAGGAGTCATAAAAATGAGTAATAAATTTTTAGTTAGTCATCTAAGAATAGAGAAATAAATTTTAAGGTAGTTAGTGACCCTTCATATCCATTAGAGGACGGTCAACAAGGATATCGACAAACAATTTTCACGTTATCTCGATTAATTTAAAGGGGCTTTCTTTATCATTAGATTTAAGTAGTCACTAACAAGTTTTAAAACTCGTTATTAAGTCCAGTATTGATTCATTAAGTTTAACTCACAAATTGAGCTGAGAGAAAAACATTAAACCATATAGAACAGGACCTACATTGTAAATTATTACAAATATAAACTGTAAAATATTTTAAAGTATGCCATTTGATGTCGGATTTGTAGCATTGTATACTACTAATAAACGTATTTATTTTGTTGTACTGCTTTCCTATGCTCTAATATAAGACATCTTTCTGAAACCCCCAGACGTAAAAAATATTAGTGATATAAAAAGTAGATTTATAGGTGCAGTGTATAAATATTTTAAGTATACCAACAATAAGCCATTTCATCAGCCACAGATTCCGGACACATATGATTGGATATGAAAGCTTCTCAATATGCCCCCACGTATAGGAATGAAATACGTATCTCTGAAAGATTGGAAAGTTTCAGGAAAACTTTGAACCTCATTCTATTGTAATACAGGTTGGTTTAACCTTGGTCAGCCTTTTTTCTATGTGAATTCAATTTACGAATATATACATATATCTATATTATTTATTTATTTTTTATATTTGATTACATATATAGCCTACCTTGTGGGTAAATACACTACACTATTCTTTCTGAAAACTAAAAGGAAGAGGGATGGCAACGTTAGATTCATAACCAAGAGTGAGCCAAATACACACACACACACACACACACACACACACACGCGCACGCACAAACGCGCGCGCGTATTTTTGTGTGTATTTGGTAACATATATGATGCTTTTTTAAACGAGGATATCCTGAGAAGCTATTGAATGAAAAGCCACAGCTCAATGAAAGTAACCTAATAATAATTATATCAAAAAGAAATATTATGATGGGCATCAATTATAGCACATCATCATCCTGGTCTCCACAAAATAACAACATATTTAAAGTAGCTTAAAAAATTCTCCACTGACAGACTCAATTTTAAAAAGTATTCCACGTATTGTTTTTGAAAGACCTCCTATTTTAAAGGGCATTATATCGTAACCAAAATTACCAGCTGATTCTGATGTGGAAACTAAATTTAAAGGAGCACATCCATGTAAATCAAGATGCATGGTGTGTAATCAAATAGAAGAGTCATCAAAATTCGAAAGTAGTTCAACTAAAAAAGTATAGAAAATTCTTGGCAATTTTACATGTGATACAAAATCGTAGTATATCAAATTCAATGTAAAAAATGCCCCAAGAACTTCATTGGCTCAACAACATATAATTTAAGAATAAGAATGTCAGGTCACCGTTATGATTTTAAGAATAATGATGAATCAAAACCATTAGTCATTCATAGTAAAATACACAAAGAATCTTTTAAAAATTTATATACATTATTAACTTATAAAAAAATTATAAACCAATACGATAAATAAAGAATAATTCAAATACATCAAAATTATGAAATTTAGAACAAGCATGACAAATGGTCACAAAATCTAAATTTCCCTATGGATTGAAACTTGGATAGTAAATTTAAATCATCTGAACACTCATCACATCTTTACACCCACACTTTAAACATATGTTTATAATTTCCAGAATATTATGCTTATTAATTTATTTAATTGTTTACATTTATGTTTTTAATTATTGTATGTGTTTCGTTATGTTATTAGTTTTGACCTGAAGAAGCGTAATACGAAATATAGTTAATTAATATTTTTATGTAGGCCTTTCCCCCCCCCCACACACACACACACACACACACACACACATACACACACACACACACACACACTTCTAAGTACTTTAAAGAGTACACAAAAACAGAAACAAAAATTCAGTGCTCATGTTTAATTTTCGAGTTCACAGAACCCTTTATCAGAACCACACTGAATTAAAACATATAAACAGAACTCAAACCAAGAACAAAAGACATAACCAAAAACTTTTAACAAATAAATACCATAAACAACAAGATTCCAATCAGCTGTGTGTAGTTTATTTGTAAATGTTTACATAGAACTAAAATTTGTTTTGTTCTATATATATATATATATATATATATATATATATATATATATATATATATATAAAACATAAATTACACATTATTCTACAGTAGAATTGATAATTTATATTAAAATGTACAAGCGACGTTAATATTTCACAAGATACATATCATTACATAAACCCTTTAAATAAATCTGTTTATAGAAGCTAGGATAAACTTGGAGCATCGTTAACTTTTTCAGTCACATGTTTAAAAGTGGATCGGACCCCTATGTTGACATTTCGTTATGTGTGAAAGCCAATAAAATACATGCTTGTCAGGAACAGTTACTTCACGTTCCAATGCTTTTGTAATTTAAAATAGGATTTATTTGTGTTCCTGCTAATCCTTTTAAGTGGCGGACATCAGCAGTTTAATGAATGTAAGTTTTCATGTGTTTTACCGCTATTTTGTTTATAAATAAATTTATCTATTTTTTTTTAGTGTGACCCTATTATTACCCTAATGTAGTTGTTGATATTGTATTGTCACTGATTTATCAATTTAACATTGCTGTATTTTCTTAGAAAAAAAAACAAGATTTCTATTGATTTTCAGTCAACTCTTAATTGCTACACTAATCATAAAAACGAGTAAACTCTCCTATAACATTGTTTTACAATCTTTTTCATTGAAAATAGGAAAGCCTTTTTAGAAAATAAGTCTTGGCAATGTTAAATAAACACTTTTTAATACATTCATCTCCGTACCCCTTTAACTTCAAGCGCAAAACTAGTTTCATTATATGACTAAACCATCATCACTTGAAATCATCGGCAACGAAATTTTTATGGAGAAGTGAACTGCAAAACAATACCACAGAAGAACAAGTGTATACAGAACCCTCCAGTTACTTTTTTGTGATAAATATTCGTATTGAAAACATAAACGTTATTTAAAATGTCAAGGAAATTATACAATTTTTCCATGATAGTAAGACAAAAATGTCATTTATAAGTCTAAACGTCACCATAAGGCGGAAAATTATTTTCTAAAAAGATCATAAAAGGTTTGTAATATGATGAGTCCATTGAAGTGCCCATCGCCTTTCCTTTAGTGTTTAGGTAACTCTGATCCATGAATTAAACATTTTCTATTATCAAAATAAAAAATGAGTTTGGTTAAAAAATTGTTTGAAGGGTTCGTTTTAAGAAAATGCATGTTAGCTTCCAAACAATTTCATTACCTTGAGATGAAATTTTTGGATAAAGTGATTCCAGAAATATCGTTAGAAAAATCTGCGAATCTGGACATCATCTACGCATGATGAGTTCGGTTTAGTAGGAGAACCGATGCTTGCAGTGATATGTCTGCCACAAGGGTGTCTTGAAGGTTTTTTAGTGTTTCTTAGTGGTAATTATTGGTTGTTTTCAGTACAAAAATATCTATCACTTCATTTGAAAGAAAAACATTTTAACCTCTTATGTGAGGTTCGTAAGTCACGGATATCCTGGTACAAATACTTATTCATCGTATCATCAATTTGACTGAATGTAAAACTTAACTGTCATCTTGTTCTATTACGTAACAAACCTCGAAGAATATCATTGCTTTTGTCCGAAGGTAAATTTATATTAATTTTAAGTTAAATGATTGATGGTTGTCGTTCAGATTGAGATACATTTTTGGATTTAGTAAAACTGCCTACATTTTAGGTAGATCCTGACGAACTACTTGTCAAAGTTAAACTTGTGACAAGCTCAATTGTGTGTTTTTCGAGATATGATGGACATCACTCCAATCCAAAATACATAGTGTTTTTATTCTTTTTACATATAACGATACCCTAAATTCTATTTTACTTCCAAATAATATGTCATGAATGTAAGACATTAACAAAATGTATTTTGATTCAGTCAACCATAATCACTTATGATCATTTTGTAGTAGGCTCCTAACAACCCTAAGTACTAATCAGTCCTAAGCATGTTCAATACGCCGTTTCACAGCTATTAGAGATAGCGACCACACTGGGCTCTAGCTATGTTCCATTACGTAGGCTGTAATGTGAAGTACATCATTATGTCACACCTAAGTAGTGGTATGAGTTTGACCACTACTTCTGGGTATTACAATAACTGGTAATAGTTAATATTAAATTTTTTTAATTTATTTTGTCACATAAATCTTAGTACGTTACTCATCTATGGTACACGCCACGACTATGATGGCTTTTATAAATATCTCTCGTTTTAAAAGTCAATATCAAGGATAGTGTTATCATCAGAATCATGCATCCGAAATTACTATATTAAACAGTGAGCAGCCTTTTTAAACTCTGTATATCCTTTTCAGTAGACTCAGCATATAGTGATTATTTTAGGTCGTACTTTAAAAACATAAAATTGAGTATGTAATTTTCCCAAAGCTAACGATAACCATGCGATTTCATTCTAGGAATTTTCTAGTATTATTTTGAAATTTTAGTAGGTTTATAATATAATATTCAATATGATATAAAGTGCAATTACCTTCCCAATAATTATCGAAACTTATTGCAAAGTATGCCATAATTTAAATACTTTTTCATAGAAATTTTATTTATCAAGACAGTGAAATGTTTACAGATTTCGATTTATTTATGTTTTATTTGATTGCAGTTTAAAATATTCAAATATAAACTATATTTTTGCGACAGTTGATGTAATATTTTCGTTTATGGCATTGTCAACCAATAGTAACATAATATTTAAAAATAAAAAGTAAAAAGTTTATTAATTTAAATTTAGTTTCACTTTTTCTAGCTTCAATATTTTTTGTGCAAAGTCTAAAAAATATACGTGTGTATGTTTTTTCCATTTACTCAGGTGTATGCAATAAAGATACCTTTATGTATAACTGCCATGTTATAACACAAAAGGTACCTCATTGAAGTTTAGTCCACTCCCTAAGGCTCTTGGTTACAAATTGGCAAAGAAAATAGGTTTTAATTGTTATAGCGTGCAAATCATTAAATGAATAGGCTACACTGAGTAACACACACACAGACACACACACACACACACACACACACACACACACACACACACACACACACACACACACACACACACATATATATATATATATATATATATATATATATATATATATATATATATATATATATATATATATATATATTCAAATACAAAACTTAGATTTGAAGAATGATTATGTTTATTGATTATGAAGTAATTGTTTTATTACGCAAGAGATGAAACTGGACAGAACGAAGAGAACAGAGAGACACCAGGGTGACAGAAGGTCTGCGGCAAGCCGATGTTGCCGCAGACACTAATCTTGTCGGCTTGGTTCTTGTTATTTAAAAAGCTATTGTGGTAGTGGTACCTTCACAACTATTCAACTATATTTTTTAAAGAATATGAATTTAAACTATTTATTTTATTACCTAAATATAAAAATAAATACATTTTCCCTTTTTAAATTTAAGTTTGTTTTGGTATTTAAATATAAATTATTAAATCAATAATTAAAGATCTTATTGTTTTATATTCAATTTATTCAGTTAACACAATGTAATTTTAACCATTAACATGATTAAATTTAAATTTATTTTTAAGTCATGTATCATTTTGCCGAATATATGCAGTGGTTATTATTGTATATAGGTATTTTGAAAACTAGTTGGTGATTGCTGTTCACAAATTCTTCTTGTTAAAAATACATCATTATATCAACTCAGGTACTATAAAACATGAACACCGTACAAAAAAAACCTTAAGTCCATATACATTTATTAGCATAATACATTTACAACAGGATCATAGTTTCAATAGGTAACAAAAGGCACAAACTTTGGTAGATGTGAAGAGGACAGCATTGTGTCTTCTCCCATTTGCACTTTGTGCAGATATGTGTTGATCTCTTTTGCTTGCCACCAGCTAAAATAGGTTTCTCTTTTGTGTTACTAGTTTTACTACAAATCATTTCTGCTAATATTACCTATTCCTGGTATACTCGGTTTTCGGTTTTGAACTGAACTTTGAATACACAGTTTTTCCTGAGTTATTAGTGCATTCCTTTGATGTTTTGTTTTAATTCTTGTTTTAAAATGTGACTGTTACAAAACTAAAACCTCAAAAGATTCATTAATTTCTGATCGGTATTCCTTTTAAAAGTATCGACATAAACATTATTAACTTGTTAAAATAAACAATGTCTCTTACCCATGATTACAGACTACAAACATTGTTTCTTGGTCTTGTTTAACCCATTAGTGCCCAGTGCCCACTTTTGTGGGCGCTGCATTTTAAAATACGTCACAATACACTAAAAATTTATCGAGGGAAATTTGGTGCTGGAATATGTCTGGTTGGCCACTCTGCACTCACTAAAGCACCTGGTGTACTGTAGTTGGCAGTTGTTTACAAATGACAGCTCTGTTTTGTTGTGTATTCTAACCTCAATGGATCAAAACAACTGGTAAGTCATACTATAATATTTCAAATACAATCTTATAAAATCATAATGTTATGTTTGCTTTTACATAGACTTAAACTAATATGTTTTTATAGTTTAGCCCTTAAATTCAAATAATTGTAAGAATAATTTGTAGTTAAAGTGAACTGCCCACTTTTGTTGGCAGTGGGCACAAGAGAGTAGGGGTATTTTTTCATCAATCTGCCAACATATGTTGGCACTGGGCATATATGCTGGTGGTGTTTTATTATTATTTAATGGTATATAACATGAATCAAACTAGTAAAATTATGATTCACTGGGTAGTAAAAATAGAGGCCTATGTAACTGTAAAAATGTGATTCATTTATTTTTTTTAATACGTAAAACTAAGATTGATCAGTGGGTTTTGAGTTCTTTGAATTCAAGACTATTGTTTTGCATGATATAAATTTATGGTTGATATGTAATATTTTTGCTCCTTTACATGTTAAACGTTGAAGAAGTCACTGCCTTATTCGATGAAGTCGACTTTCTGGAGGCTGATGTTTTTATTCAACCGCCTGAAAACCCTCTATTGAGTGATGAGGATAGCGGTGACGATGGCGACACCGACTTCACTCACTTCACAGGAAATCAACTGCGTGGAGCCGCAGAGTTAAAGGCAAAACAGTTCACAAATGATGGTATTGTACAAGTAGATGTATGTACAGAACAAGACATAGTTGATAACAATCTAAGCGGCGAGTCTTCATTACCTATAACTGTAATTCCGAAAGCAACTGTGTCTACATTTAAATCGGTACAATCAGACTCTTTACAAAGACAATACATACCTACAGAACCAAGCACTTCTCAATCTTTACAAATGAACAATATAAATCAATCACAATACCTTCCATCTCAGTCGCTCCCAAGTTTGAAAAGAAAAATTAAAACAAAACCGAGTTCCCACAAGTCAAATGCAAGAAAAAAGACAAAAACAGATAAACAAAGAACATGGAATAATGTTGACATTCCTAATAAGCCTGAGAGGGAATTTGAAAGGCCTTCGTGGCTCGAAAAAGATTTCACTCCAACAGAAATGTTTGAAAAACTTTTAACTAATGAGATTATCGAACATGTTGTTGAGAGTACTAATATTTATGCCTTGCAAAGTGGTAATGAATCTTTTAATGTTTCAATAGAAGAAATGCGCATATTCATGGCAATATTGTTTCTGAGTGGATATTGTATTGTACCACGGAAGAGGATGTACTGGGAATTATCTCCGGACACTCATCATGACACTGTGTCAAAAGCTATGAGCAGAAACAAGTTTGAAGAGATTCTTTGATATTTTCATGTCTGTGATAATGCAAAATTAGATGTCTGAGATAAATTTGCCAAAATACGTCCTTTGTGGAATATGTTGAATGAACGATGGCTTCAAGCTTACCCTGGCGATGCAAATATAAGCATCGACGAATCAATGGTTCCATACTTTGGACGACATGGTGCTAAACAGCATATACACGGGAAACCTATACGGTTTGGGTACAAAGTTTGGTGTGTATGTACCCGCCTGGGGTATTTGATTCAGGCTGAACCATACCAAGGTAAGAAAACAGGTAACACCATCCCTGAAATTGGAGTGGGTGGTTCAGTTGTAATAGATATCCTTAGTGAGCTGCCTCAAAACAAGACATACAGTATTTATATGGATAACTTTTTTACCTCTTTAAAACTACTAGATTATTTGTCAGAAAAGGGGCACGATGCTACAGGCACAATAAAGGCTAACCGAGTTGAAAATGCCCCACTCAAGGAAGCAACTGTTTTGAAAAAGGAATCACGAGGTTCATACGATCAACTTACTGAACAAAAAACAGGTATCACCTTGGTAAGGTATAATGACAACAATGTTGTAACTGTTGCTTCAACAAGATGTGGCGTACAGCCCATGGGTAAGGCCAAGAGATGGTGTCGTGTGGCAAAGCGTCAAGTTGATGTTCAACAGCCTGCCTGTATCATAAATTACAACACTTACATGGGTGGGGTTGATCAACTTGACCAGAATATATCAACCTATAGAATTGGCATTAGAAATCGGAAATGGTATTGGGCACTTCTAGCGTACCTTTTAAATGCTACAATGAATAATGCTTGGCAATTATACAGGCTCACCCCAAAAGGAAGAGAAGATCCCAAAGACCTACTGTCCTTTATAAGACATATTGTGCAGACATACTTCCAGAAATATACCCCACAACGTCAGAGAGCTTCCCGTGTGTCTGTCACTGGAAAAGAACGGGTTGAAGAAAGTGTGCGGCTTTCCAACAGTCTTCATGTCCTGGAAACTAACCCGACACAAATACGATGTGGCCTCTGTAGAAAGAACACATGGAAAAAGTGTAAACAGTGTCTTGTTGGATGTCATATAAAATGCTTTGAAAACTTTCACTCCTGAACTTGACAACATGTATGTAAATAGTCCTGCCATTTGTAACATTTTTTAATTTTCCTTAATCCTTAATGGTTTTTATATATTTTGTAATAAAATAAACAGAATATATGATACAATTGTAGTGGTTATTTACCTAACCTAAACCACTAACTCTGTATTTTTTAACAATTGCTTAATAACTTTGACCCTACCCATGTATGCCCAGTGCCCACATTTGTTGGCACCTCATAATATAGCATTAAAGTATATACTGAGCCTAATACACATATATTTGGTGTTTATAGGACTAATTTGTTACAATATTAAAGAAAAATCTAAATCTGAGAAAAAAAAGTTCCTGGGCACTAATGGGTTAAAAACATGCCTTGTAGCTTCTAGACGATCTAGATGTGGAACTTTTGGAACATCAATTCCTGTATATGGTTAAAATAACTATTACATCAGGGAGTGGTTGTTGAACATTCCTGAGTCTTGAAAGAATGTGCACGGTGACTTCGATGTAAAACGGTTGATATTTCACAAGTTGGCATCTAAAAAGTTTGAGATTCGCTTAGTAGGAAAATGGATGCTTGCAAGGGTATGTCTGCTAGCAGAGGGATCTTGATTGTTTGTGGGTTTTTGGTAAGTGATAGAAAGTTGGTGTTTTTAGTGATTTGGTAAATGAGGATTTGGCCAACCATCCAAAAGATCCTCATTATCAGCCTCTTGAGTGATTTAATCACGGAATGTATGAGATAACTCTATACGTTAATATTTATAAATTAGTTCATATAAAACTATCACTTAGCTGTCTTTATGTTTCTTTTGCCATTAGAATTACAGTAGCATTGCCTAAGTCTGAAGATAAACAGAGTTTCGTTATTATTTTTAAGTTTCCTGAGACTATTTCGTTTAGTGTGAGATATGTTTATAGATTTAAGAAGACTGGTAGATCGGGACTTGAAATATTTGCAAAAGTTTAACGTGGGATCTGCTGAACAAGGTGTTATATTGGAAGTGGTGGCGGTCACTCTAATTCTCAAAGTGTTCTATTTTTTGTAACATAAAACAGTAAAATATATCAGTACTTTCAAATAAAGAATCGCCTATAACAAAATATAAAACACCTGTTGTGATTCAGTTCACCGTATTGAACTATGACGACGTAATAGGTTCTTAACAGCGGCTCAGCACTAGCGGTTTGAGTCACGTTCGATACGCAGTTTTGCAGCCATTAGAGCTACGGCTTATGCTAGGGTGTCTATGTGCCATTTCCTAAACTGTAATATGAAGTACATATTACATAGATACACCTGTATATCCAGTATGTAGTTGTTTTTGCTAATTTTTCCACTTCTTCTGGAATTTCGAATAAGTAGTAAATTAAGTATTATTATAATTTGTTCATAGTGTACTTTTTTATCATTTAAAACTTAGTATGGAGGTCTTCTATTGTCCACCACCCAAACATAATTTCTTTAAACTGATATCACATAAACGAAAAACATATTAGCGAACATAGTATTCGCAAAGCGTTATTCATACGATAAAAAATATAAAATATAAGCGAACATTATTATACTGAAAATATGCTTTCCAGTTAACCCATAAAAACAGTTTTTATTCCTAGATGTATAACTTAAACAAAACACTAAGGATATACTGCTAATTTGTTCAAAGATAACAATAATTATAATATTTACGAGTAGTTTGATATATTTCAATATATAGTTTTTCAATTCTAAAAGCTTTGTCATCTTCAATCGGATATGATATATTAAGTTTAAGTACCTTCCCAATTACATAATACAACTTATGATAATGAATTCCATAATTAAATTACTTATTAAAAGAAATTTTGAGTATCAACGCAGAAAACTATTTAAAGATATCAACATTAACTTCAGTCTAAAATGTTAAAACACATAATACAGTTTTACGACAATATGACTATAAAAAAGACCTGTAGTGTATTGAAAAACTCGTGAAATAGAATTGTATAAAAATAACTGTACAAAATCAAAAATTTAACACTTTATATGTAGATGTATTTCATGTGATAGTACGTACTGTTTTATAATAATGATTTTTAAATATTGTTCCCATAGCCTATGTATCTATCAGATTCTTGTACGTGACGTATTTAGTAATTAAATTATATACTGTGGAAATAAAAAAATAGCATACTGACACTTTGATGAATACATAACCATATGTTATACCGTACAAAGTACTTTGTTGAAGTTTAGTCCACTTGCTAAAGACCTTTTATATATTTCACTAGAAAAATATTTGTATCACCAATTATAATGTGGCAAATCAATAAATTATTAAATGCTGAAAATATATCTCAAATACACAACTAAGAACAGAAGAATGATTATTTCAATTTTAATTCTACCCAAGATGAAGTAGGACAGAAAGACAAAGAGCAGACAGACACCAGGGAGACAGAAGGTTTGCGGCCTGCCTATCTTACCGCAGAAACTAATCTTGTTGGTTCTGTTCTTGTTATTTCAAAAGCGTTGGTGGCATAACCCGTCACTATTTCCTTACACAATGCGATATTTGAATTATTTATTTAATAACTTTAACAAAACTTAAATTTGCCCTCTTAACTTCAATTAAGTATATTTTGGTGTTTAACTATAAATGTTAAAATCAATAATTGAATATATTATTAATGAATATTTATGTTGTTAAAACACGATGTGATTTCAATCAATAAGATAATAATAATACTTATAAAAATAGGTCTTGTTCCTGGATACTTGATAAGATTCATTTATTTATTTGAAGTTTATTAACATAATACATTTACAAAAGGGTGAGAAATTCAAGTAATGACAATAAGGAACAAACTGTATGATGTGTATAGAAAACAGCATTTTTTACGTTTTCTTTATTCAAATATATGTTGATCTATTTTTACCACCAGTATTTGTACTTTCAGTGACTGTATGTACAAGTTTTCATCACTAGTTTTATCGAAAAGTTGATGTCTTACCAATACCAGATATTTGTGTTGCCTTTTGGTTTCGAACAGAACTTGAGATATCAAGTTTCTTACTGGGAAAAAATGGAATATTTTTCATAAATATTTTACAGTTATCCTTTACGATATTTCATTTACTACCATAACTGGGATAGCTACATAAAAAGACATATCCCTATATTAAATATTTAAAACTTTAACATTAACTTTGTAAAACACCTTACTGTTAAAAGCAGTCATAAGGAGCGTTTGTACTTAGAGCCTTGCAACGGTAAACTCTGCAATGTTTTGTCAAGTACGTCTAGAAAAAGTCCCTTTATTCAGGAATGCATAATCATCTTCCGACATAATAAATTTTCGTTTGAAATTTTCTTACTTCCTATGTTAAAGCTGTCAATATCAGAATATTTTATAGTATTTTATAAACTCTCATTTCTGTTTTGTGAGATTTTTTTTATTTTAATAATAGTTTGATATTGTTGAACATCGATTTAAATTTATTGTTATCAATATATTTAAAAACACGACCGTTTATTGCAGTTTTATACTATCCATTCTTTCCATCCCAATTTAAGTATGAACGGCAGCCTCTGTCATTAGTTATCTATAAGTACCTAGGTTATAACTTAAAAATATATTTAAATGGTTCATGCTGTCACTTCTATTTGCATGCATTAAGAAATACATATTTTGTTTTGGTCAAGGAATGTTTTAGATTAAGTGGTTGTAATGCTAAAATAAGTATATATATATATATATATATATATATATATATATATATATATATATAAGTTAGCTGTAGATTTATATGAACTTTAGCAGTAATTATTGTGTATGTGCCAATATAGTTTTGAGTAATTGGTGTGCAAAAAAATATTTAGGTCAAATCACAGACCGTTATGGGTCAAATTCACAAAATGGGACAATACATGTTACATCATCTTTACAAATTAAACCCTAGGACTAAAAAAAATAATTATTTATAATAAGTGTGACAGTATTTAAATTTAAATAAAGAAATATATATATATTTATTAAAATTTTTCCTTATTTGACTACAGTAACCGTTTTAGTTTGGCATATTCCCGTCCGGTCACGCGTTACCATCAAGTGTACGTAATTTGAGGGTTGAACATTTCATATATTTTTGTGACATAAAAAAGAATTAAAGGTAGTAAAAGTTAGTTTATACTAAGCGCTTGTGAGAACAAGTATAACACACGCATGACAGTAAAATAACAAACTGTTTTAATGCATAGAACGTCTGTTCCTTCACTTCCTTCTCAGTCAGTGTCATTTTTAAAAATAGCAATATAACCGACACGGGCGGTTCGATCCACGACTTTCGTCTGCAGTCAGTAAGAAGTTGAGCGTACGTGTTGTTTACGTTGTGATTTGTGTTTAGTTTGTTACAATCTTCTTTGGATTTCTACATAATTCCAGGTAAAAACTTGCCGTATGTTAATTACCTTTCACTTCGGTCACTTATATAAAGCAATAACTTATAAACATATAATAAAACTAATTCGATTGCTCAATACTAGAGACTGCATTAAAACATAACCTCAAACTAAAATCGGTTTTGTTTTTGCTGTCTGCGCAGTGGCGCTATCTGAACTACAAATATTCACTTCGGTCACGCTCTCTTCTCTCACGTGACCGGGCGTGAATGAGAGTGACCGATGTGAACGTGGTTGTGACCGTAAGTGAATGGAGTGACCGAAGTGAACTTATATTAATAGATATATCTATTATTCTATGTATACATTACTAGATACATTACAGGCCTTTTACGTTTAATGAAAATTATTATTTTGGCCTACAATTATGCCGATACAAATATTTAACGTTACAATGACCTACAAAAAGAATTACTTCTTGTTAATATGATTTAAATACTAAACTGCAATAATTAATTACAAGACGCAATTTGTTATTGTTAAAGATATGTAAAATACAAAGTGTTTTATACATTTTAAATTATAAAATTATCAATTTTAATTTGTTTTTAAAAATTCTTCCTAACCTCACTTAGGGTTTCAAGGTAAAATCCAAATGAACTGCTATAATCATTGTTAGGCACATATTTTTTTTAAGATTTTAATAGCTACAAATGATTTATTTAAATAATAGCACTTAATATTTGAATATATTTATCCAATATGCTTTTGTGGCGCCAACTCGAGTAATATGCATGTTTTCAGGCTGAACTCAATGAAGAAATGGCACGTGCAAAGAAAACATCAGATAGTGAAACGTTGAAGAGACAGAGAAATTTAGCAAAAGAAAGACAACGTAAGCATAGGGCGAAAATGACTGAAGAAGAGTTAGAGTTAAAGAGAAGTAAAGATAGAAAACGATATTCTAAACTAAAAAGTGAAGATAAAATTAAAAAAGTTAAAGACATGACACCTCGTGAACATCGCCGAATAAAAAAACAATGGCGTGATCGGAAAAAATATCAAATTTAAACAAAAAGAGGAAATTACTAGCAGCAGTACCTGAAATGTCCCCTCCTAACTCGGAACAAAAGAAAAGGGGACGTAAGATAGTAAGAAAAGATAGGAGCAAAGCGCATAGAAAAATAAAAATACAGGAGGAAGAAATTAAAAAACTAAAAAGCAAACTTCAGAAGTATAAAAATGAGACTGAGGAGGGCAAAATCCAAACAGAAAGATATGCCTCAATTAGGTTCCCCCTCGCCAAACAAACAAGTGAACATGTTAATTGGTAAAGACAGGGTTTCAAAAAAAGTAAAGAAACAGTTGTTTTTTTAGGATATGCTTTAAGAAAATAATTAAAAATTCAGGTATCTAGAGTAAATAACAAATCCAAAGAGCACCAGTTAGTTACTAAGATGATAGGGAATACAATTTTAAAAAGGTATAGAGTTCAGAGCCATTTTAAAGATCTAGTATCGTATAAAATGAACAGAAGAATCGGAGGTGAGTTCAAGTACGAACGTAAGCGGAAAAAATGTATTTATGACCAACAAGCAAGAAATGTCATACAATTTTATGAAGACGATACGGTTAGCCGTATTTGTCCTGGCAAACGAGATTTTATTATAAAAAACAAAGAAAAAAAAACAACGCAGAGTCTTGTTGGATTACAAGAAGAACTTGCATAAAAGATTTGTCATTGAAAGAAACATAAATATTTCATTATCAACATTTTCTAGACTATGCCCGTTCTGGATAACTTCCCCAAAAGCAGCCGACAGAGAAACTTGTGCTTGCATCAAACACCAAAATATAGACCTGAAAATAAATGCTTTAAGAAAATTAAAAGTTATATCCCAAAATAATGCCAATGATGTAATTGACACCATTGCCTGTGATCCAAGAAATGAGTTCTGTATGATGAACCTCTGTGAGAAATGTGAGAATGCGCACATATCTTACCAATATGACAATGACTTTAAAGTGAAGTTTTATCAATGGCAAACTGTTAAAGAAGAGAAAGTCATTAAGGGGAAAAGAAAGAAAATAGTAAAAATTGTAAAGAAGAAAAATATACAGAATGTTTCAGAACTACGTAATGAGCTCAATAATGAACTAATAGCTTTCAAGAAGCATGCGTATTATTACATACAGCAATCTTCAAATTAAAGCAACTTAAAGCTAATTTGACAGAAGGAGAACTATTAGTGAGGATAGATTTTTCTGAAAATTATATTGCTAAGCACACAGAGGAAATCCAATCGGCACATTTTGGTGCCTCAAAACGACAGATAACTTTAAATACTGGACTGTATTATGTTAAGAATAATTCTGGGAAGTTGGTAGGAAAAAGCTTCTGTACAGTATCTGATCATTTAGACCACCAGGCCCATGCTACTTGGGCACACATGGACCCTATCCTAAAACATATCAGAGACAAATACCCAACCACTAAGGTTATTCATTTTTATTCTGACGGTCCTTCAAGCCAATATAAGAATAGGTACAACATTTTTCTCATGAAAACCAAAGTACCAACATATTTTAAGAATGCTAATATGTTTTTTAGTTTTATTTTGGAATTTGAGGATACATTAATACTAAACTTTTAGCAATTTCTGTAGTTAAATTGTTGTAAGACACAGATATCCATTTTTCAGGTTCTTTGCATTTAGTTTGATAGAGAGTTGTTCTAGAATTTCTTTCAATAATTTTCTTTTTCTTTTTTATCATGTTGTCAATCATTTCAATTTTGTAACCATTAAATAATGCAATTTCTTTAATTTTCTTTACTTCCTTTTTATAATTTTCAATTGATAGAGGGGTATGTAAGAGCCTGTGGATTAAACTGTGAAAAGCTGCTCTTTTTTGTGAAGGGGGATGAAATGAATCAAATGGGATAAATCTGTCGTTTTGTGTTGATTTTCTATATATATCAAATTCAAAATGGAGAAATCATATCTATCTTTAATGGAAAAAGTTGGGGGGAATTCAAATTGTTGAAACTCTTGCACTAACCATTTTGATATAAAATAAGAAGGCGAATTTATACAAGAAACTATGGGCCTCATTAAGTTTCCTGGTTTATGTATTTTAGGAAGACAGTACAATCTTGGTATAATTGGATTTGATACTGTGAGTGATTTTGAAATTTCTTTCGATATTATTGTCTTGCAGTGTTTTAATGAAGCTGTTACCGACGCAATTTGTTGATTTAGAGGATTTTTGTTAATTTCTACATAAGGACCATCTTGAAGCATATTTTCCACTCTTGAATAATATTCACTTTTATCTAATATAACAATTGTGTTACTTTTGTCCTAATGTTATATTTTATTTATAAGCCTTCTTATTTTATATCAAAATGGTTAGTGCAAGAGTTTCAACAATTTGAACTCCCCCCAACTTTTTCCATTAAAGATAGATATGATTTCTTAAATTCTACAAAAGATATTTCTCAGTAAATTTGAAAACTCATGCAAAAGAAACAATGGATTATTTTCCAAGAATCTGGCCCTTCACAAAAAAGAGCAGCTTTTCACAGTTTAATCCACAGTCAAATTATTAAAAGAAATCAATGACAACAAATTCCTCGATGCTTACGAAACTATTTTTATGCAGAAGAACCAAAATTATTTAGTAAATAATGATCCTGGACCTCTACAAAATTCACCGTTACTGCCTTTAATCTAATTAAATATTAATTTTTATATATACAGTAGACATGCTTCCTGGCCTTTAAAATCTTATCTCTTTGTATTTTTTCAAGACATATGTTTTTATTTAAATCTAAATTGTTTTTTATTATTAATTTACTTTTATTTCAGTTATTTGGGTCTGACGATGTGTTCTTTGAGCACGAAAAGGCCTCACAAAATAAAAATCTTTCATTTATTGGAGTGTTTGATTATATATTAAGCATTTAGTTTCCAATAAGAAGAAGCTGGTAAAATGTATTCATCGACACTCAAGTCCTCTCAGCTCAACAAACTACATCAACTGAAACAAAAAGTAAGGTTACTATCTAATGATATACAGTTTTTAAAAAAGTGTAAGAAAAACAAAATATTTCCTAAAATTTATTAAAATATCGATTCCTATAAAGAATTCTGTTACAGAAAAAGTTCTTCATAATGCTAAAATTAACTGGTTAAATCTAGAAATTAAGTCTTTATATTCAAAACAATCAAATTTTGAACTTCAAGCATTTGAACTCCATCTAGAGATCACTAGAAATTTGAATAGCGTTGAATTTCCCCATTTTTTCACATGAAATATACAATGATCTTAGAAAGTATTGAATACAAACACAAACATAAACTAGAAAAACTAGAAAAGAAATTCAATATACTGCTCGGCAAAAATATAAGCACAAAAATACTACCAGAAAATAGTTCTTCCAAAGATACATTGGTTAAAAATTTGTCTTCAAACACATTTACGGTTGCAGAGTTATCAATATTGAATAAAGGTTTAAACTACGCCATAAAATCTTGTAAAGAACAAGAAGATGTATTTGTTGATGTTGAATCAAACATAAAATTTTTAAAATAATGATCAAAGAAATGCAATTAGAAGTGATGTAAATTCAGCTCTTCTTAAAGTTAAAACTAAGCAATCTACAAAAAGTAATTCAAAATCATCTCAAGACGTCTTTTAGAAATAACAATAATGTAATAAAATCATTAAAAAGCAAAGATGTTTTCTACCTGAAAGCGGACAAAAGTAACACAATTGTTATATTAGATAAAAGTGAATATTAACAAAATAAAAATCTTTCATTTATTGGAGTGTTTGATTATATATTAAGCATTTAGTTTCCAATAAGAAGAAGCTGGTAAAATGTATTCATCGACACTCAAGTCCTCTCAGCTCAACAAACTACATCAACTGAAACAAAAAGTAAGGTTACTATCTAATGATATACAGTTTTTAAAAAAAGTGTAAGGAAAAACAAAATATTTCCTAAATTTATTAAAATATCGATTCCTATAAAGAATTCTGTTACAGAAAAAGTTCTTCATAATGCTAAAATTAACTGGTTAAATCTAGAAATTAAGTCTTTATATTCAAAACAATCAAATTTTGAACTTCAAGCATTTGAACTCCATCTAGAGATCACTAGAAATTTGAATAGCGTTGAATTTCCCATTTTTCACATGAAATATACAATGATCTTAGAAAGTATTGAATACAAACACAAACATAAAACTAGAAAAACTAGAAAAGAAATTCAATATACTGCTCGGCAAAAATATAAGCACAAAAATACTACCAGAAAATAGTTCTTCCAAAGATACATTGGTTAAAAATTTGTCTTCAAACACATTTACGGTTGCAGAGTTATCAATATTGAATAAAGGTTTAAACTACGCCATAAAATCTTGTAAAGAACAAGAAGATGTATTTGTTGATGTTGAATCAAACATAAAATTTTTAAATAATGATCAAAGAAATGCAATTAGAAGTGATGTAAATTCAGCTCTTCTTAAAGTTAAAACTAAGCAATCTACAAAAAGTAATTCAAAATCATCTCAAGACGTCTTTAGAAATAACAATAATGTAATAAAATCATTAAAAAGCAAAGATGTTTTCTACCTGAAAGCGGACAAAAGTAACACAATTGTTATATTAGATAAAAGTGAATATTATTCAAGAGTGGAAAATATGCTTCAAGATGGTCCTTATGTAGAAATTAACAAAAATCCTCTAAATCAACAAATTGCGTCGGTAACAGCTTCATTAAAACACTGCAAGACAATAATATCGAAAGAAATTTCAAAATCACTCACAGTATCAAATCCAATTATACCAAGATTGTACTGTCTTCCTAAAATACATAAACCAGGAAACTTAATGAGGCCCATAGTTTCTTGTATAAATTCGCCTTCTTATTTTATATCAAAATGGTTAGTGCAAGAGTTTCAACAATTTGAATTCCCCCCAACTTTTTCCATTAAAGATAGATATGATTTCTTAAATTCTACAAAAGATATTAAGATCGAACAAGACGAATATCTTGTATCATTTGATGTTCAATCTCTTTATCCTAATGTACCTATTAAAGATAGCATACAAATCATCGAGGACTGGCTGATTTCCATAAATTTAGAAAAAAACTATTGTTAAAGAGTACATTAATTTAGTCAATCTTAGCATGTCACAAAATGTGTTTCAATTTCGAGACAAATATTACACACAGTGTTATGGTACTGCCATGGGAAATCCCCTTTCATGTTTTATCGCCAACATATTTCTCAGTAAATTTGAAACTCATGCAAAAGAAACAATGGATTATTTTCCAAGAATCTGGAAGAGATATGTAGATGATATATTTGCTGTTTTTGACAAGAAACAAAATCTTCAAGATTTTATTATTTCGCTTAACTCATTTTACCCCTCGATAAAATTTACTTGTGAAATAGAACATAACAATCAACTCCCATTTCTAGATTTATTAATTACAAAAAATACAACTGGCCATTTTGAATTTGATATATATAGAAAATCAACACAAAACGACAGATTTATCCCATTTGATTCATTTCATCCCCCTTCACAAAAAAGAGCAGCTTTTCACAGTTTAATCCACAGGCTCTTACATACCCCTCTATCAATTGAAAATTATAAAAAGGAAGTAAAGAAAATTAAAGAAATTGCATTATTTAATGGTTACAAAATTGAAATGATTGACAACATGATAAAAAAGAAAAAGAAAATTATTGAAAAATTCTAGAACAACTCTCTATCAAACTAAATGCAAAGAACCTGAAAAATGGATATCTGTGTCTTACAACAATTTAACTACAGAAATTGCTAAAAGTTTTAAAACACATGCCAGTATTAATGTATCCTCAAATTCCAAAATAAAACTAAAAAACATATTAGGAAATCCAAAGAATAAAATAGACGATGAAGAAAAATCTGGAATCTATCAAATTAATTGTGACAACTGTGATTTAAAATATATTGGCCAAACAAAAAGGAAAATAAAAAAGAGAGTAAAGGAACATAAAGCATGTCTGAAGTATCAGCAAGAGGAAAGATCGGCCATGGCGAAACATGCACTCCATACTGGACACTGCTTTTCACAAGTCAAATTATTAAAAGAAATCAATGACAACAAATTCCTCGATGCTTACGAAACTATTTTTATGCAGAAGAACCAAAATTATTTAGTAAATAATGAACCTGGACCTCTACAAAATTCACCGTTACTGCCTTTAATCTAATTAAATATTAATTTTTATATATACAGTAGACATGCTTCCTGGCCTTTAAAATCTTATCTCTTTGTATTTTTCAAGACATATGTTTTTATTTAAATCTAAATTGTTTTTATTATTAATTTACTTTTATTTCAGTTATTTGGGTCTGACGATGTGTTCTTTGAGCACGAAAGGCCTCACAAAATAAAAATCTTTCATTTATTGGAGTGTTTGATTATATATTAAGCATTTAGTTTCCAATAAGAAGAAGCTGGTAAAATGTATTCATCGACACTCAAGTCCTCTCAGCTCAACAAACTACATCAACTGAAACAAAAAGTAAGGTTACTATCTAATGATATACAGTTTTTAAAAAAGTGTAAGAAAAACAAAATATTTCCTAAATTTATTAAAATATCGATTCCTATAAAGAATTCTGTTACAGAAAAAGTTCTTCATAATGCTAAAATTAACTGGTTAAATCTAGAAATTAAGTCTTTATATTCAAAACAATCAAATTTTGAACTTCAAGCATTTGAACTCCATCTAGAGATCACTAGAAATTTGAATAGCGTTGAATTTCCCATTTTTCACATGAAAATATACAATGATCTTAGAAAGTATTGAATACAAACACAAACATAAACTAGAAAAACTAGAAAAGAAATTCAATATACTGCTCGGCAAAAATATAAGCACAAAAATACTACCAGAAAATAGTTCTTCCAAAGATACATTGGTTAAAAATTTGTCTTCAAACACATTTACGGTTGCAGAGTTATCAATATTGAATAAAGGTTTAAACTACGCCATAAAATCTTGTAAAGAACAAGAAGATGTATTTGTTGATGTTGAATCAAACATAAAATTTTTAAATAATGATCAAAGAAATGCAATTAGAAGTGATGTAAATTCAGCTCTTCTTAAAGTTAAAACTAAGCAATCTACAAAAAGTAATTCAAAATCATCTCAAGACGTCTTTAGAAATAACAATAATGTAATAAAATCATTAAAAAGCAAAGATGTTTTCTACCTGAAAGCGGACAAAAGTAACACAATTGTTATATTAGATAAAAGTGAATATTATTCAAGAGTGGAAAATATGCTTCAAGGTGGTCCTTATGTAGAAATTAACAAAAATCCTCTAAATCAACAAATTGCGTCGGTAACAGCTTCATTAAAACACTGCAAGACAATAATATCGAAAGAAATTTCAAAATCACTCACAGTATCAAATCCAATTATACCAAGATTGTACTGTCTTCCTAAAATACATAAACCAGGAAACTTAATGAGGCCCATAGTTTCTTGTATAAATTCGCCTTCTTATTTTATATCAAAATGGTTAGTGCAAGAGTTTCAACAATTTGAATTCCCCCCAACTTTTTCCATTAAAGATAGATATGATTTCTTAAATTCTACAAAAGATATTAAGATCGAACAAGACGAATATCTTGTATCATTTGATGTTCAATCTCTTTATCCTAATGTACCTATTAAAGATAGCATACAAATCATCGAGGACTGGCTGATTTCCATAAATTTAGAAAAAACTATTGTTAAAGAGTACATTAATTTAGTCAATCTTAGCATGTCACAAAATGTGTTTCAATTTCGAGACAAATATTACACACAGTGTTATGGTACTGCCATGGGAAATCCCCTTTCATGTTTTATCGCCAACATATTTCTCAGTAAATTTGAAACTCATGCAAAAGAAACAATGGATTATTTTCCAAGAATCTGGAAGAGATATGTAGATGATATATTTGCTGTTTTTGACAAGAAACAAAATCTTCAAGATTTTATTATTTCGCTTAACTCATTTTACCCCTCGATAAAATTTACTTGTGAAATAGAACATAACAATCAACTCCCATTTCTAGATTTATTAATTACAAAAAATACAACTGGCCATTTTGAATTTGATATATATAGAAAATCAACACAAAACGACAGATTTATCCCATTTGATTCATTTCATCCCCCTTCACAAAAAAGAGCAGCTTTTCACAGTTTAATCCACAGGCTCTTACATACCCCTCTATCAATTGAAAATTATAAAAAGGAAGTAAAGAAAATTAAAGAAATTGCATTATTTAATGGTTACAAAATTGAAATGATTGACAACATGATAAAAAAGAAAAAGAAAATTATTGAAAGAAATTCTAGAACAACTCTCTATCAAACTAAATGCAAAGAACCTGAAAAATGGATATCTGTGTCTTACAACAATTTAACTACAGAAATTGCTAAAAGTTTTAAAACACATGCCAGTATTAATGTATCCTCAAATTCCAAAATAAAAACTAAAAAACATATTAGGAAATCCAAAGAATAAAATAGACGATGAAGAAAAATCTGGAATCTATCAAATTAATTGTGACAACTGTGATTTAAAATATATTGGCCAAACAAAAAGGAAAATAAAAAAGAGAGTAAAGGAACATAAAGCATGTCTGAAGTATCAGCAAGAGGAAAGATCGGCCATGGCGAAACATGCACTCCATACTGGACACTGCTTTTCACAAGTCAAATTATTAAAAGAAATCAATGACAACAAATTCCTCGATGCTTACGAAACTATTTTTATGCAGAAGAACCAAAATTATTTAGTAAATAATGAACCTGGACCTCTACAAAATTCACCGTTACTGCCTTTAATCTAATTAAATATTAATTTTTTATATATACAGTAGACATGCTTCCTGGCCTTTAAAATCTTATCTCTTTGTATTTTTCAAGACATATGTTTTTATTTAAATCTAAATTGTTTTTATTATTAATTTACTTTTATTTCAGTTATGTGGGTCTGACGATGTGTTCTTTGAGCACGAAAGGCCTCACAAAATAAAAATCTTTCATTTATTGGAGTGTTTGATTATATATTAAGCATTTAGTTTCCAATAAGAAGAAGCTGGTAAAATGTATATTTTAAGAATTTAAAATTTATGACTTGGAACTATACAGAGGCTGGCCATGGCAAAGGCCCAATGGATGGTGTGGGAGGAGTATTGAAACGCATGGCAGACGAAGTTGTTAGACATGGAACCGATATAACCTGTGCTTCAGATTTTGTGAACACTTTAAAGAAGAGGACAAAAATTTACTTGATTTAAATAGACAGTTCAACCGTTGATGAAATGAAAAAAGAAGTAAAAGCAACAGTGATCCCACCCATAAAAAATATCACGTTGGCTAGGCAGATAACATGGGGTCCGAATAGCATAATGTATTCAAGAAGTTTATCTTGCTTTTCTTGTAAGCCAGATACGTACTGCGACCACTATACTATTGGTAAAGTTTTTGAAAATACAAAAAAAAGAAAGATTCCCTGCAAAGCTCATAGCGGAAACAATTATAGTAAAAAAACTGTGTACCACATGATTTATTCGACATCGTCTTCTGAAGGAGATGAAGATGATCCAGCTATTGCAAATGAAGAACAAAAAAATAAAGCCACCAAATTAAGAATAAATATGAGGCTGAACCGGATAAAACAAAGAAAGAAATATCCATAGAAAATAACACTTCATTTGTCTCATATTCCAGTCCAAAGAATAAGCTACTTGTGAAAAACAAGGTAACTAATCGTATATTTAGCCTTAGGTATAAATACTAAGTAAGCAATCTCTCTCTTCCTTACAGTAAAATATTTGCCTTCATCTTCAGCTTTTCTACATTAGAAAACAAATGTAATTTTGATCATGATATATTTTGTCAAACTATAGATATTTTTACAATATTATTGATTAAGACATGTAATGCTGATATTTTACAAATGTATTTAATAATTCTGAGGCTATTAATTTCATTTTATTATTAGGCTATCCATGAGGCTCACCATTCTTCCAAGAAAATCGGTAAAAATGACCGACTTTTTTACAAAGGACATCGATAACCTGCTCGCTACTGAAGAAAGTCAAGACATGTAATTTTTGTACATTTGTTCTCAAATATTAATTTTAAGATGTTTGATTTGTCTTTATTTCAAAGTAACGTTTTCATTAAAAATAATTTGTACTATTGACGTTCTTTTTTTTCAAACGCATCTTCCTTCGTGTCCTAACTTAAAACGCAGTATCCAAATAAAATCTTGTCACAATGGTTTTTAATATTACATTAAATAAATCTTAAATTGATTTGAAGGAAGAAATCACTTCTGTCACGTAGGTTCACTTCTGTCACGTACAGTTCCTTTCTGTCACGCTCGATTCACTTCGGTCACTTGCAGAAATGTATTAAAATCGTTTAATTCCTATGAAAAAATAATTCAATTTAACATTTTTTTCCTTGTTTAAATACTACTCTAATAGCACATGATAGGTAGTTAAGTGATGGCATTGATTTTAGCTTTTTATAAGTAACTTTAGCTAACTAAACATCGTAAACGCATATTTTCTTTGTTTTTAGGAAAAAATTAAACATTAATCTAATATAACAGTGTTGAATCCCATACATATAGAGATAATACCGTAGTTATTTAATAAAAGTTAGTATTTTATGTTTCTTGGTTTTATTTTGGATAGTAATGATAAAAAAGGAAGCGTGACCGGAGTGAATATTTTTACATGCTCTATCACAGGAAAAAATGTATAAAATAAAACTAACCTGAAATTGAGCTCTGCTGTGATGAAGGTAAGTAAGTACATTGTTTAAGGTTTATAAACAACAAAGTTGAAAGTATTATCTTTAATTTTTTTATTTAACAAAGTTTTGTTAAAATTGTCCCATTTTGTGATTTTGACCCTTATATTGATTAATTGTTTATTGTCCAGACATTACGAAACTTCCACTTAGTTACGATTTGTCAAGGCTACCTAAATCATAGCAACTTAATGGTCCTACCCTATCTCAGTTAAAATTATTTATAAAATAATGTATGTATTTACTGACACACCGAACTGAACAAAAATGTGTAAAACACGATTTTTATTTGATTCTTTATCTAACTTACACATAACACAAATTTTTACATATGAGTTGCACTAGGTTAATTTATCAAGAAATGTACAAATCATACCAATTATGTTATTTTTTTAAGCATTGAATTCTATAGGTACATAAAAACTGGGGACAGAATTATCCTGGATTTATGAAATTGTACACATACAATTTTATTCTGATCAATTTTTTGAGTATATAGTGGTACTTTCTAAAAACTACATGTAATACCCATCATTTTAATTCTCTATTAGCCTTAACAATTGTAATATTCTTGTAATTTGACGAAAATATATAAAGTAATTAAATGAATCTGATTGATTTAAGCATAGTTATAAATGTAGTATAAAACTTCTTGTAGTTATTCGTTAATTATAATTCAGAAAGAGGTCAATAAGAAGGATACACATCTCATACGCAGAATACGGTTAAAATAATATAAGACCATTTTAAGGTACAGTTTTGTGTTATTTCCTAATGTTGATAATAGAGAATTATGCAATAAAACTGTTAGTAAAGAAAATTAATTTTTAATCATAACAGTCAATAGAAATGTTAAAATATTGAATTTAATCCATAGACATATTAATTAGATTCACATATTTTGTACTTAAAAAATTTTAAAACACAGTTATACGAAACATTTCCTGTTAGCCTACATTAAAAGATTTCTGTCAGGCTGCGAATGTTTTCATTTTTTATAGATTAGACTTAAATTATTATTTACCCTCTATATCAAATCTAATGGTAATACTCATCAATATCTAACAATCAATAAATAGTGCACGGACAAAATCATGAGTTTTATTAACTTCAGCATTGATACACAAATGCGAAACAGAAGGATTCAAAAGGTCTACAATGTTTGAAGTATTAGCTTTTTAATGTCCGTGTAGAAAGAACAGCAACCACCCTTTCACGTGTAATTAGTATTCAAAAGGCCTCGGTTTTATTCTTCGTCTATAAAATGGTATGAAAACAAGAAATGCATAAAATAGGAAAGCTCCTTTTTGTCAATTCATTCTAACAGAAGTTACACAGTTACTTTTTTATAAGTTTAATTAACTATTACTACTTGTTTTAGAAACAATGAGGCTATTAAATAATAATAAATTAAATAAGAATTATTTTGTGTCTGTAGTAATCTTGAAGTTTGTGTGTTAATCTTAAAAATATATCTGGAAAGTCTTTTTTAGTAAAATAGCATCAACTTTTTATTAATGCAATTTAATAGTAATGCTGTAATAGTGCTTATATTATTAAATATATAAAATATATATATATATATATATATATATATATATATATATATAACATTTGTAACAAAGTTTACTTTGGTAAAAAAGCATCTACTTCTGATTATTGTAATGTTGTCCTCTTAAAAACTGTTTGAGGGCGTCACGGTTGTACTAAGTCTTAGTTCGGATGAAGGGAACATATACATAAAAAGGTAAAAACTGTCTTCTTCAGGCAAATTCGTATATTAACGTTTAAAACAATATCCTTTTAGTCCGATGTATTTTCGCTGCTATAGCAGCGTTTACTGGTCGAGGAAGTTGGTCTGAAAAGTCTACTCCAGCCAAAGAGTTACTAATCTCAGTACCGTAAAAGCATTTACGTTGTTCCCTCGAGTAAGAAAACCTACATTAATATACTCTAAAGTAAAGATAGTGATGGGTGAGTGCTTTTCCTTTATGTATTGAGATTAATAATATCTATCAATTTAAAAACATAAAAAATTGGAATTAAATATAAATAAATTTATATCGGTAAGAAGACTAAACTACACCTTGCTGAGCTTTTGAAAATCTAATAATTTGAAAATTTTTATATTAAGGAGCTGGAAAAAGTAATTCCTGTCTGTCTACCTGTCTTTCTTTTCGAACGATATCTCTAAAATCAACTCAAATATAGACTTAGGGTTTAAAATTTTTTATTATTTATACATTTACTTTAATTTAATAAAATAAGTATGCAACTTTAATGTTATGAACACTAAATAGAGACATACGTTAAAATAATTTAATTTTAAATACAAAATTAAATTGATAAACTATATAGGTGTGGAATTAGGGGAGTTGTTTTTAACTGGTTCAAAAGTTATATTTTAAGAAGAACACAGCGTGTAAAGTTGAATGGAGTGCTTAGCGATTTAGGTGAAGTTAAGTTTGGAGTTCCACAGGGTTTTGTTTTGGGTGCAGTTCTTTTTTTAATATATATTAATGATTTATGTAGCGCAAGATTTGTTGGAAAAGTAACTTCTTTCGCTGATGATACTGCTTTCTCTTACGTTGGAGAAACATGGGCTGATGTAGAGTTGAATATGAACCTAGATCTTCAAGCTATACAGTGGTGGTTCACTAAAAATAATATGATCTTAAGTACCGCTAAAACAAATTATTTAAATTTTAATTTAAGGGAAGGTAATCATTTAACAAATAGGATTATTCTACACTGTATTGATTGCATTTGTAGTAGGAGTGTATATTGTAATAATAAATGTATTGAAGTAAAAATTACTGACAGTATTAAATATTTAGGAACAATTTTAGATAAGGATTTGTCATGGAAAAAACATATATTAGATTTAAAGAAAAAATTAAGTAATGTTTTGAGACTATTTTATTTTTTACGAAACATGTGCAATAATGATACACTAAGAATGCTATATTGTTCACTGGTGCATAGTAGACTGGAATATGGAATTTCATGTTGGGGAGGGACTTATAAAACTAACACAAAATCCTTGTTTATTATTCAAAAACATTTCGTTAGGCTAATTTTACGAAGAAATATAACTGAAGCAAGTTTTCCTTTATTTTATCAATTGAAAATACTATCAGTAAGACATGCGTATATTTATAAAGTCTTGAAAATATTTTATCGTCGTAGCAGGAATAGTACAGATTTAAATGATTACAGATCAAAATTAAGAAATGCGTCAGATGTATGTGTACCTAGGCCATCAAACACATTTTTTACTAAAAGCTATAATTTTTTGGCGCCAAGAATATTTAATAAATTACCTAATCGCATTCGCTACGTCAATTCTTTAACTAAATTCTGCTCTAAATTAAGACAGTGGTTGTTGGAAATTGAAAATATAGACGAAATATTATTTGAGACAATACAGTAAAAGTTTTTGTTTTTAAAGATTATGGCAGATAAAAAATGTAAAATCTTCTGATATGGATATACGTTTATTTTTTGTTTATATATTATTTAAACTTATAAAATATAAAGGTTTGCATATTAATATTTTATGTACATAAAATCAAGTTTTAAGTTTGATTTTTGTTTTGTTGTAGGGTAAAACATAGAACAGTTTTGTTTATTCATGAAACTAGATATTTTTGTTTAATGGTTTATAATATTTGTATGGGCTTTAAAGAAAGACAAATTATTAATTGAAAGTGTATTTTTTTATGAGTAGACTTTGTTGGTTTTGGAGAAATTATTTTTCATTCTATATGTAATTTGAAAATTAGATCAGCCATTTGTAAAATAAATTCAGTAAGACCTCCAATCAGGCTGTGCCTTGGAGGAGTCTATTTCTCATAATTATATTATATTATGCATTGTACTTGAAATATATTAATTTTATAGGATCTGCTTGGCATTGTTTTAATTTTATTGTTATGTATGTTATGTATTGTATTGTGCCAGTGTACAATGTTCAGCATGATTTTTAACATATTTGTTGTTTTGAGAAATAAATTTATTATTATTTATTATTTATTTATTATTGTTTATCTGGATGACGAAAAACAATGAATATATTTAATAATTGAATTACAAAACTTTATAACTTTATAGAGGATAAGGAGGTATACATATAGAGAAAGAGTTTAAATTTATGGATTAGTTAGATTATTGGAGTTGGATAACTCATCAACGGTTCATTTGTCACACACAAGACAGTATTAGTACATATATTTTTATCCTTCCTTAATGAACTGTACTGTTACAAAAATTATTTCGTAATTATCAGAGCCACTTGTAATCGAGGAGGATGGAAGTTACCGTTGGAAAAAAAAACCACTTAAACAAGGATCAAGTGACAAAAACCCACACATTGTGGGTAAAAACATTAAATAAACATTGAAAAGACTTTAGACTAAACAAGGGGAGGGCGAAAGCATCATGTGACTGGCCCAAAAGAGTGACTCCGTGCGAAAAAAAATTAGCCAGGAAAATCACGGAAACTACTGGTGCTAAGATTAGGCCACTTCAATTATCTTCTAGATTGGTATGACGAAATCCGTTGATCTTTTGCAAATTAGAAAAAATAGGTGAACATCTGATATTACAGCAAACTTTCGTCTCTATGTAGCCAGCTGCTATGTAACATATTGAGAATTATGTATAAAACAACAAATATAAAACAAATTATGTAAGAATAAAATTATATTTTACTTTAGGAAGAAAAAATGATAACTATTTTACAAGTCACTTATAAATTAAATTCCTTAGATATAAATATTTTCACAAACAAACCTTTCATAAGGAAGAATAAACTTGCAGCTTTGTTGGGTTTGTCAGTCTCATGTGTAAATATAAATCAGACCCCCATGTTGACATTACGTTATGTGGGACAGCTAATAAAATACACGTCTGTCAGGCACAGTTACTTTACTTTCCCGTCTTTTTATAACTTAAAACAAGATTTATTTGCTTGTTTCTCTTATCCTTTACAAATCAGACATCATCAGTGTAGTTAATGGTTATTTTCACTTATTGCTACTGTTTCAGTCAATCTAAATCCAAAAATATATTTATGTAAATACATTTTTATATCATACCGTACATTTTGATATTCATTGTGGTATGTTTAACGATCTAAAACTGTTGGATTTCTTAAAATTATAATATTAAACACTTGAGGTATACACAATCAAGTCTCAAAAGGTTTCTGTTGATTTGCATTTGTATTATATTATAGATAGCTGCAATCAATCTAAGTTATTGCTCATTTGAAATTCAGAAACGTGCAACATTCAAATATTTGCAACTGATTACACTACCCAGTCTCTAAATGTAGGAAACAAATTTGTTTCTTATGTCTAAATGTGACATGACGAATGACCGAGACATAAATGGGTATAAGCCTAGAGACAGATATAATAATTACTAAACTGGAAGACACAGAACGGTGGTTTATAAAGGATTGCTCTGGCTGGTGTTAATTTTTCAGTAAATTACAAGGTTCAATAAAAATTTCCCAAAGTCCAAGGCGTAAAAACTAGTTTTAACGCTTTTTGGAGTCATACACAATATATAATTTTGACAACATTTTAGCATTTGATTGTGAGACCAGTAATTAAAAAGACCGTAGATGAAAGTGGGAATAATGAGCAAATGAATGTAAGTTATGTATGTATGTAAGTTATGCAAAATTTATGATTGAATATGATTCCTTAAAAGTTGACATATGCCATGCATTTGAAAATGTTCTGGCAAGACAAATCGAATTTGATATATCAAATCAAATCAAATCATTTCTTTATTGCTTTTAGACAATATATAACATTGTATAGCAGTCGTCATATATTCAAACAGCAAATACCCTACACACTCACAAATAGTCAGACTTACATTTCACTCATTCACAATAATTCACACTATCTTTGGATCCAGATTTTAAATTTTGGTAATTTAAGATATTTTTAGATATCCCAGCGACTCATCATAAACTCCTCTAGCGAATAAAATGCTTTTGACACAAACAGGCATTTGAGACGAGTTTTGAATTGGATTTGATTAGTTGCATTTTTTACACTTTCAGGGAGCTTGTTGATTAAGCCGACGCCAACCTGATGCGGTAAATGCTGAGATACCGCCAGTCTATGACTATAGACTCTAAAGTTGTCCCTGGCTCTAGTTTCATACTGATGAAAGTCCCTGCCCCGGACTAAAGTGCATTTCGATTGACAGTACAGGATCACATGAAACATATAGAGACAGGGCAATGTCAGCAAACCTAGCTCCCTAAAAGAGTCCCTACACGACTCTCTGTAATTCAACTTTGCAATAATTCTAATTGCCTTTTTTTGAAGCCTAATATAATTAAGAATAACCTATTACGACTATAGCTGCACGGACATCTTTAGATCAGTAGGTATGACCTCAATTCACGAGGAAAAGTAGCGACCACAAATTCACCTATCTAATGAGCAAGATGCTTTTAGTGGAAAAAAAAGACAAATATCCCATGAGGTTGCACATAAATTCATACTGAAATAATTTATGGATTTGTGGAGTTGAAATTTTTTCGTGTGTTTTACAATTACATACTTAACTAGCTATGTAACGTAATAACAAGTAGTATATTAGGGCAGAGGATCAATATGTTAGTTTCTTTGCTTATTTTGACTATTACTCGTAGTTAAGTTCGTTCTTTTGCTATCTGTATTTAACTAAAAATATTATTGAAATCATTGGGTTGCCATTATATTTTTATGTTAAAAACATTTGTGCTAAAGAATTACTGTCAAGAATTACCTCCCAGTATATGGACGATTATTCTTCAGGTATCTTAACAGTGAAACAAGTTAAAAATTACGTTGTAGCCGAAAAGAAAAAAAAAAAAAAGTTTGTCGAATCTAATAAAAACAACCTAATAATCAAAACTAATAATTAATTATGTATTTATACATTATAAACAGCAAAACTGCCAATGATAACCTATAACAGTCAACGTGACGGTTAAAGAACACTTCTTAAGGCCGGCCCACAATGGACAGTTCCAGGATTTTAGGCTGGATAAATTGAAAGTTGGTTTTTAAATACCATTGTAGTTAATTTGAATATTTTTATTGTATAAATACAAGTATTCCTGTATACAGAAAAATGATTATACATAGAATTGAGTAAAAACGTATGTATCTTATACTTAAACTACTTCATATTTAACTTAATTTGACACACTTAAATCTTCAATTCAGACTTACTAATAATATTATCGCTTTTAAGCAGCTATATAAGAATAATTAAATTCGGTACGTGTTTCTTTAGTAAATGAAGCTAAGTTAACATTAATGTAGGTTTTTTTAAATTTTGTTATCTCTGTCAAACTAAAAAATCATAATCTCCGAAATAAATATTGATTTCATCCTTTTACCCCTTAGATTTTTTTCTCGTGTTAACCTCCTTCAAAACGAGCACTACTGCTAAAATATTTTTTTTCTTTAGGGATATTTCTCTATCGGGTTAAAGGTAAGCCTGGTGGTGAGGTTATAAAATATGAATTGACTCTCGGCTACTAGACTATGAATCTTAGCTATGGTGTACTCTTGGTGAAGTTTATACCAATATTACTTCTATGTATAGCAAAACCTTACTATTAGCAGGTATGAGATTTAAGTGTATACAAATTATAAAAGCTAACAGTTGTAATGGAATGAAAAGTGTTCTAATTAAATTTATAAGGAATATGGTTTTTTTTTCATCACATTGTACTTGTATGTATTAGGGGTTTCAAGAGTTCCTGCACATTGGACTTTAATTATAAAGTGTTCAGCCTTTGTGTAACAAATAGAGTAGATACAAGTATACAGTTTTACGTTATACGCAGGCATGCTCGTATATGTTACAGCATAAACAGTATAATTTATTCTAATTAAAGTATAATAGAGATCAAGTTGAGGATCCAGCTAAAGTAAAATATTCGATTGTGGTTGTTTTCACTATATAGAGGTAATTCATTCGTGTGTGGTGTGCTGAGATTCAGGGAATTATTGAAGTTTTTTCTGACATACAATAATTGGGAACTCTAATGACTGTAAATATTTGCCACCTGGCCTCTCAATTCACGGATAGCATCCCGAGTCACAATTTAACCTGTAAATAAATATAACGCATCTGTAATAAAATGGAACATAACTCAAAAGTGAAATACTTGAATTTATTAGTTTTACATGAGATACGTTATTCATATAGAAGTAATGTGTTGAGATCGGAGGACTATTTAAATGAGTTCTGAAGTACGCTAGGCAACTCTGACTAATAAACATTACTGCTAGTTACTCCATGGATTGCGAACCAAGCTTTAATTTATATACATATATACATATATATATATATATATATATATATATATATATATATATATATATATATAATAAACTTAAAGGTAAAAATACAGATACCAATGTTTAAAATATAAAAAAATAGTTTAAACATTTGTTCGTGGTTGTTTAGATTGAAATTGAAGGACATGGTACATGAAAAACTTCTGTATCACAATGTACAGAAATAACCTAGTTTTAAGTGAGAAACAAATTTATACTATATCCGAAGAAGTTGCAATGATACGTACACCATACAAGAAAAAAAATTATGTAAACTAATCTTTAAAAAAACATTCTTCGTACGTCCTATGTGTTACTGTGAGGAATGTAAGTCTTGAAAAAAAAATATCCTTGTGTGAGTTTTTGTAGGAATGCACTTGAACAAAGATACTATTTAATTCTCTTGGCCGACAGAGTTGGTCTCATGTACATTGTCTTTATACATATATAAAAACATACAGACAGACATATAGGTATAAAAAGTAAAATTTAACAGTTTTCTTAAGGTAATGACTGGAAAACCTAGCAATTTTATTTTTTACTTTTAACTTGTTACATTTTTATATAATGAAACGAGTGAATGGTTATATAAGTGATTGTCTTTAACTATTAAAACTTCATTTAAATAAAGAATAAACTTATTAGTTCAAATGAAAGATCATGTAAATAAGCATATGTCCATTACACGTATTTTATAGAAGCTAGATTAACACTGTAACCAGAACTGATGTCAAAGAGGGATTAATCCAGTATTTACTAATATGCAATTGGGATAACTCTAGTTAATCCGAACCTATTGTAGTTTATTGGAATAATTCATCAGTATCGGTACGGATAATGAGTGGCACAGGGGAATGATTGTGTACAAATATAAACCGTTCAACACAATTAAAGAGGACGTTAACAATTTCAGCACGTTAGTTCAGATTTCTATTGTTTGTGTGGCAAAATGTGCCCAGTCTTTATAGTTTAGGCTAATTAGCAATTATGTGAACCCGTTGGGTTTAATTTGATTAAATTGGGATACTGAAGTAAAACATAGGTTGATATCGCCCAATTGCACAATTCATACTTTTTTAATTGTAAAAATATGTATTTGCCAGTGTATTAAACCGTATTTATTATATCTGTTAAAAAATTTAAATGAATGTCCTAAAAGTCACTTCCAAGTTATTTGTAAAAGTTATGCACAAAGGAAATGGAGCTTATAATTGAATATTGACTTAATTTTTTTCTGTAATCCTCATGATTAGGTTAAATGAAAGGGACTTAAAAAATCTCATGTATGTCCTGTGTAACAAACTTTAACCAGTGAGAGTTATTAAGATACTTAAGGTCAAAAAGGTACCATCTTAGAGATAAAACATTCACCATGATTTTCATAATTCAAGTGAGTGAGTGTGTGTGTGTGTGTGTGTGTGTGTGTGTGTGTGTGTGTGTGTGTGTGTGTGTGTGTTGTGTGTGTGTGGTGTGTGTGTGTGTGTGTGTGTGTGTGTGTGTGTGTGTGTGTGTGTGTGTAAGATATATAAATATGTAATATATATCTTGATTCAGGATATTTGCCAAAGCCTTTTTTCAACTATACGGAGCTCCACGGTAGCTTTAGTTATTTCCATTTACGATCAATTACAATTTTATATCTAGAGATGAAAGGATATTGATTGAAATTTTCATATGCTTTGAGAAACTTGAATGCTGTGAGTACAAAGTGATTTTGTCACAGTTCCTGAGTAAACTAGCATAGTTAGCTTATTATTTCGCACAATGTTAAACAATTATTTTTCATTAATATTCACAATATTCGTCATTTAATTCGTCACAACATTCAAGAAATAATTCGTCACTTAATGTCTGCCCTGAATTTTTTGTGAGCGAGTATTGTCCTCTGCACACGTTTAGTAAAAGAGGCTTGAACAGAGCTAGTCGCTCTTTCTTCGAAAGCGGAACGACTGATAAACTGTTATTTCTGGTCTGTTTACTGTATTTATAGTATTACTATATACTTAGGATTTCCTCACACTGGCCTAAAATATTTCAGTTATCACTGAAATCGATGGTAGTATTCAATAAAATATTATGCAGTACTAGAGAGAAATTTTAGAAATGAAAGATGTACTTTCACTCTCCTATTTTAGGGTCCCATATTATAACGTAAGTTAATTATGATGTTCTTGGAACTAAATGATTGACGGATTATTAAACCAATTGGCACGCGTTGTTTGTAACTTCTTTCTCGCACTTTGTGGCGGAATATCTTTGCTCAAGCAACACATTGCGCTCCTGGTGCGTAAGGAAAATTTACATTTTAGCATTAAAATTTAGACCTTCCATGCGAGACATCTATTTGAATGTAGTATAAAGTTAAATTGTAGATATTAAAGTAACTTACCTGGCATAATATTTTATTTGGAAGACTAGTACAGATAATGGTTTTGGAGATATCCTTCTGACGAGACCACGTTTTAGTGGTCATAAGTTGTCTCGGTAAATAGCTATTACTATCGTGATTTTGTTTCCGGTGATTTTAGGAATGCTCTTTACAATGAATACAGTTAAGAGTATTTCCAGTACTCATGTATTAGACTTCTAGTCTACTAATCTTCACTTTTATCGAAAACAGCTGCAATGTAGAACCAGGATGCTGACGCCCCGCGTGTGAATCGACATCGAAGTTAAGGGAAGTGTAGTTTAAAGTGTTAGTAATTTATTAAACTCGAACGCAAAATTCTAGAGAACATTGGAAGCATTTGACACGACCCCCTCCCAAGATATAAATTAAGTTCATTACTACTCTATTTTGGCAGCAACGTGACAAGTAATTATTTAATTTTAACATCCATAATGCCAATTAAGTATTTATTACTACGACCTCAGTTATATCCAACAATGTGTGTTTTATTCATTCAGTAAACATTTAATAAAATTGATAATACAAATAGATTCGTAGTTTTTTGGGATTTTAATTTATTCATTAGTACACAGGGTTGTACACTAATACATAATACGTATTAGACCTGAGAGTTGATAATTATTTGCAAATATGTGTAGTGCGGACACTAGCTTGGGTTAACCACGGACTTCATTTATTTGTTTAGTAAACACAGTCCCAGTACTGTAGACCCCTCTTCGTATCCAAGGGACGACCTACTATTGTAAGACATACGTAATTATTAGTATAACAAAATTCATAGAATCAATGTACAGACTGGAAAGGAACTCTTGTATTACAATTCGAAACAAACATCCTCCGGATGTAAGTGGATACTCACATCCGCCCAGACACCGATAATGAACAAACAGAAAATGCTTGTTTAAGCTGCGGAAATGCTTATTTCTAAAACTCACGCATCGATGTAAGAGATAGCCATGCTGATAAAAAAAATTTGTACTCGCCAATTACGATGGAGAGATAGGCGTGGTCAGGATAGGTGGCGGGGGCAACATAAAAAATCAGGAACAACGAGGAAGATAAAGGAAGTTGGGGAGCGGATTCAAAAAGCCACGTTTCGGGTGTGTCAGTGCCAGTGTTTGTGTGCGGGGAAAATTTTTTTAGGCGAAATAGTGTCAAGTACAAACAAAATTCAAGTTAAGAAAATCTTGTATTTAACTGTAGGACGTAATATTATAGATCAGGGTTTTATTAATCATTTTAATGTGTCTCATTTAAAATTCCAATTCACCTATACCTTAAGTGATGAAAGGAAATATTATCACGTGTAGAAATCAAATTAATAGTTTAATTTTTAAATTCATATTTCCTATTCCATATATTCTATATAAATTTTCTCAATTTGGAAAAGTCACTCATTTGTTTTAATCATGTAAATATGTGTAAATGTTTAGATATTTTAAAAGAATGTTTTCTCACGTTTAATTCATGAATACATCATTATTGAAACACCACAAATTTTACTAATTAATGTTATAAAAAATATCAATTAAACATATATTGTAATAAATAATTTAATATTAAACTAAATTTATGATTGGTATTAAAGTTTTGTGTTCCATATGTCTGTTGATGATATCCATTGTTATTTAAAATTTATTTCAATATAATGAGATGCTACTATAAATAAAATATGAGTTGGTTCATTTGAGTGTATTTTATTGCCAATCGAGCCTACTATTTAAATCTCTCACAAAAGCCCTTGCTTTTAGCATGTTTTAATATTTCAGAACCTTAATCTAAACAAAAACCATACACTATGGATTCACAATGTGAGGATCATTACCTCGAAAAGATGGTGCCACGCAACTTTTGGACCATGAAGTATTGCTTCCAAGAACTCACCTAAAACAACCACTATTAGTTTGAAGCGGACACCATAATTAATAAAATAAAACACCTTTACCAATATGGGCAAAATCAAGTTTATAACCAGATTTAATCACGGAAAATGGTAAGAACTGTAATATTTTAATATTCAATATATTAACATTGAAAAGAATTTTTTCTCATAACAAATATTATGATATTAAAATATAGTTTATTATAATCTGTATAAAGAAAACTGGCCACTTCTTGTTTCTACTTCAACACGTTGAGTTAATCATGTTCAAAATTAACAAATTCTTAAAAGTATATACAAATAAAAACTTTTGATTTATTAAGCATAACGTTCCCATTATTCCTTCGATATTTGTTATAAACCCCAAAAATCTTGAAAAATTTGTTTATTAATTTACACCTATTAGAAAGAGACAAGTAAACAAATATGAGTTTACTACACTCAAAGGTACTACACCATTATTACACGAATTTGGATCAAACACTAAATTTAATAATATCCTTAGTACAGCAATTGTAGGAATACTGTAAACCATTTCCTCCCAGCTAAAGATTCCGGACACATATGATTAGGTATGAAAGGTAAGCTCTAGCTCTCCAGTGTGTGAGAATGAAAAACGTGCATCTGAAAGATTGGAAAACTTTCGTACTCCCTGGGACGGCATTTACGTCTATCACATCCTGGTTTATACTTTTTCATTATTCTCGTTATTTATTTAATATAAAATTATATAACGTATAGAATATGATCTGAAGATAAAATAGGTATGAGAAATGAGCATCATAGTTATAAGTTGTATAACGGTAATGAACCCTTGTGTACTTTATTATCCTACCCAAAACACTAGTAGTAACTTTTCAAACATTTGGTATGTATCTTAAAATGCTATTTTCCAAATTAAAATATGTTTATCAATTACTTTTAGCAGGAAATTTCGTAATCATATGACATCATCGCTCTTGCCGAATAACTTGTCCAAATAGCTATAATAAATTGTTTGTTGTGGCAGATAAAATATAGACAATTACCTTGGTCTTTATAGGTAAGTGCCGATTTTATTGATCTCGATGGTAATAATATGTTAAGTGATTTTTCATTGCCGTTAGTTATTGTTTTCCTGTGTTTCATTTATTGTTCTCTATACCATTTTGTAACATATTTACTATTTAATAGTATCTTGCGAGACATATTTTAATGTAAAAAAACTTCTCTAGATTTAAATCGACGAGCCACCAGTATAACCAGTACTAACATGTTTATAAACACGTCGAGACTTGTACGGTCCGCTATTCAGTGAAAGCATGTGAGAGGGATAAAGGTAGAACATAGGCTATATCACTGGAGTGGCCATTGTTACCTGATCAATACCATTACGACGAGTACCAGGTTATAACTGGATTGTATAGTAACTGTAGGCTTGTAATCTGGACTTGTGTGGACGTTATACAGTGAAAGGATGTGAGAGGGATGAAGGTAGAACATAGGCTATATCACTGGAGTGGCCATTGTGATCTGATCAATACCATTACGCCGAGTAGCAGGTTATAACTGGATTGTATATCAACTGTAGGCTTGTAATCTGGATTTGTGTGGACGGTATACAGTGAAAGGATGTGAGAGGGATGAAGGTAGAACTTAGATCACTGGAGTGGCCATTGTGATCTGATCAATACCATTACGCCGAGTAGCAGGTTATAAGTGGATTGTATGGCAAATGTAGGCTTGTAATCTGGGTTTAGGTGGAGCGTTATACTATTTGTGGCACAATAGAGCGGAGTTATGAATAAATAAGGTTGATTTACTAATGATTGTAATTATTGTAGAAGCTGAACCATTTTGTTTTATAGCAGGTAGTATAACACACGGGTCTTTCCACCTGTGATCTATTGGTATTTTTATATTCTTGTATATATGAGTATGAGATAAATGATTAAATTTAATTAATAATTTTTTCTGAACTTGTCGTAAGATTGGTGGGCGTCGAGGACAGATTTATAAAGATATTTATATAAGTTTTAAAACTATTTTGGGACATTTTCTTGGGTTTTTAAGCCCTGTATTAAAATAATTGTCCTGAACAAATTAAAAAAAGGCAATAAAAAAAGTCTAACCCACCCCTAAAACTCTTGATACTATTTGCACTGTAAATGTAATTCAAAAATCCATAGAAAAAACGGCTTATTAAGGTACTCATGTGGTATATCTTGATAAAAACCTCAGGATGTCTAGTTATAATAGAATTAAAATTAAAAGCTTATATAATATGTGACTAATACCGAAGAAAGCATTATAAAATTTGTCTTTAATTCTAATACGACAAATTTTACTATCCATATTTATCAAATGGACCATACACTAATTGAAATGTAAAATAAATTATAATCAATAATGTAAAATATAGTTTTATTTACAGCACAGGCGATATATACATATATATTTCTGCTTTTAGAAATAATGTATAATATATAAAGAAACATGTTCAGTTATTAGTTTAAAGCTTAACTAGTGACTTTTGTCTGTTCAATATGAAGAGTTTTCCATGTTCAAACATTTTCAAACCATTACAATATGGGCCTATAAAAAAATAAAAATCCGGAGTTGCCGAAATTCGCTCAGTAAAGAGCGGCTGTGAGGGTGGCGTGCTTGGCAACCACTAAATCTCCGAGCTATGTTTAATCGCACTAGGACAATCCCTATAGTAGGGTCTCTTCGACCACATTGTTTCACTCTGTGGAGCTTTTTTTCATGTAAGTAGTCACTAACTTTATAATGGTTAACTAATTCGGTCTCTTCTTGAGATTCGGAGTCCGCTGCTCTAGTCTGCTTACAATTATCACACGTAAATTAATAATTAAATTTCGATTTTCAAAAGTTGGTAACTGTTTGTTTATGTGGAAGTTCAAAATCTCCGTTTTACACCTCCTCTATGTTGCCAAGTAACTCTGTGTTATTAGTTGTGTCGTTTATTTTATCTCAAGTGCTCAGGCATTGTGTAGACTGTAACAACCCTGTAGTTGGGAGATGTAAACTCCAGTTCCCAGCTACATGGTAGATGAAGACATCTTAGGTATGTTTTAAAGTGTTATAATATGTAACACTTTAATCTTTTGTATACCTTCTTCTCTCCTATTTAAACGAGGTCCTTATTTTAGTCTTGATATGTTATTTTCCAGGTCTTCTTGTAGTCTAGTCTCTCTGATCCTCTTTAAAATTTCTGTTATAAATTTGCTTATGTAACCTATTAAATGTTGGTTATTACATTGAATGAGTTCAGGTAATAAACATTTTCTTTAACCAGTTTATTTTGGTTTATGAAATATACTGAATTCAGTAAAATATGCAAAAGTAGTCACATTCTAATTCCTATTACAAAAAGCAGGTCATTATCTCGTTACCTTCGAATGTAATTGCGATGATTCTGTCGAAGAATGTACTAAAATATTAAACAACTCATGTATGGTTGAATTAGATACTTCTTTGTTTTTTTAACAATTATTAGTTTCTTGTAAAAAATACTAGCTTGAAATATTACAGACGTTTATGCTACCTCATGGATGATGTACTTTTTTAATGAGATCACTACTGAACTTTTAGAAACTGATCAACCAAATTCCTTACAATTTGAAGTATAGAAATATTTTTATCTCATATGAGCTCACATAACAACTGTTTTGCTTTCTAATTTTTCCTGCTTAAAATATTACATAGAGATTGCAATCGGCTTTTAGTTTAGATCTTCAGTCAATTGACATGATGATACAGCAGGAAGTATGTTTTTACTATGAACCAATTATACGTAAAGTTATTGGAATGGCATTCAAAAACGACTTAGGCATTACAGGGTTATTCTAAGAAGGGAACACGTGCAATGAGTAGTGGATAAAAGCTGGAAGTTTTGGAATCCCCGTTTAAATTGTGGGGGTGATTATAGGCTGTGGTTAAAATAATTTAGCTGTTACTTTTTTGGGCTTCTAGTGATTTGAACTGGACATAACCCATTAAAAATAAAGAGGTTATTTAATTTATAAAATTATATCTCATGCAATGCTTAGGCTGGTGACATTTTAACGTACGCTATGCTTCATGTGTCTAAATCCGCTTTAAAAATATGTGTGCTTCTTTTGAAATAATTTAATTTTTGTATAGCAATTTTTCTGTTTAATTGGTTGAGTACATAGTGATTAATGGTCTTTCCGCTATAAGAGTTGGAAATGTGATCAAATATTTAAACGGTAAGGAAAATAACTATATAATATAACCTTTTTTATTTAATATATTTTAAAAGAGATCTTTATTTTATTTACAATATAACACTGCTTTTGGATAATGTTAATTCTGTTGCCATATGTATTAGCTGATTTATAAAATGATCGAAAAAAAACATAACCAGTTTGTTGAGCAATTATTTATAACTGTGGTGTATTGTTGACAACTATCATGAGATAAATTTGGAGTAGAAAATGGTAGTTTACTTTAGTTTAGTGCATTTCCAACAGAACGGTTTAAATTGGCAGATTATGCGTTCTGGATCCACAAAAATACACATAAAATAAAGATTCGCATTCATCAGGAGTGCATTGCCCTAGCTTCCTGTGGTCTTTATTTCAAGCAGTTTAGCATGGGAGTTTTTTTAGAGTTAAGTGCAGAGTATAATGTAACAGCACACAATATCACAATAGCCCTCTAGATTTGAAAAAAATAGTAATTAGGAACTAGCATTAATACCAAAATATTTACATCAAAATTTTGAAAAACGCTAATTACGTATGTTATATAACAATAATTTATACTGAAAACATATTAAAAAGGTAATTGTGTGTGTGTCTGTGTGTGTGTGTGTGTACGCTTTCGATGTAATAAGTTGTAGAAAGCGTATTGAAAATAAGTTTTATATAACAAGAGTTGTGATGAAAACAAACTAAGATTTATTGGAGATTACTTCTGTGAAGAAGCTTTTAGATTCAATATAGTGTCTTATAGCTTGTAATCCTACTATGTGAAAGAAACTCATAAAATTCGGCTCGTCTATACAAAGCTAGAAGCAATCCCGTCGTATAACAAAGTTATATTCCTTCTTACATGTTTTATATCCTTCTTTCTTGAGGACCAAAAATGGAACCAATATGAAATTTTCCTTAAACACATATTTGTCTTTAGGATTTTCTGACGAGCTCAAGGGAAATTAATTGTAAAAGGGATATATAGTACTTTCTTAAGGTTACGTGAATCATCAATATAGGTAAAGTAATGTTTATATATCACTTAGGCAACAAGATAAAACAATAGATTACCAATCAGAACGAGGTGGATTTAAGATGGCACGTAAAACATGTTATGATAATTAGATTGCAGTATTTGAATTGCTAATTAAATTATCACATTATTCAGTAACTTTTATAAAAATATTAATATATTTAAGTGAGTTATTAACCACTACATAGCAAGTTTAAGTGAGTTTTATTTGGTTCTACTGCACTGGAGTATAATTTATATATTAATGTTTTATTTACTATCTGCATTACTCTACCGATCAAGCACTCTTTCCTTATTATTGATAAGATTTAAATTTTAAACTGATTTTTCAGAAAGTTTGTCGAATTATAGCTGTCAACAGCTGTTTAGTGCCAGTTTAATTTGAATTATGAAAGGTTAACGTTTCGTTTCTTATCATAACATTCGAATGTAAAACAAACTAATTTTTCAATTTGAATTCGACTTTATTTGGTGAAATGGATGTGTTATGGGTGTTAAAAAGCACTCTGAATGGTAAGTCAGACCAAAAGATATACCAGTTCCAAATTTCAGCACAATCCGTATATCAGTTTCACCGTGATTCGAGGACAAAACTCCAAACATCCAAACATTCAAACTTTCGGATTTTTAATATTAGTGGGATACAAATGTAATAGTTTTTTTTATATTCTGATACAAAGCGTCAGATAATATTTAATATTAAATAATAAAAAAAAACAGTTAACGACAAAAAAATACGTAATTAACTTAAAAATTACTCCAATAATGTTTACATGCAGAAAGGCTAGTTTTAAATTTGCGTTGCTTTTTGTATCGTGAAAGTACAGTTCCCACGAATCTTAAATAAAAACATATGGCAATAACGTCAAATTTTTAATTTAAATTTACTGTGATATTCTCTACAACTTTTTTATTTTGGTTACTGAAATATTTGTTCATAATGGAAATTGACTTTAAAGAAATTTATAATTTATGTGAAAATTTAGTAAATTTTAAACTAATCAGGATTAGCAAAAAGATTTGCAAAGAAAATTCGGGAGTAAATTATATTATTAAAGCAATATAATGATGTATCGAGGGACCTAACAGTTGTAAAAAAGTAAAAACACAGTTGGACAGAAAGGCCGACGGACTAGCCTTTTAATTTTAGACAGAAAATCAATAAAATGTTTGATAAGCAAGATGAACGTATGTACCGAGTTTAAAGTTTCCAGGATATTCATTTCAGAGTTATCAAACGGACGTGCATACGAACGGACAATCAGAAATAAAAACTGCCCTTTAACCTACTGAACTAAAAATAAATTAGTTACTCCATTTAACAAAGATGGTATTTGACAAAGTATGTAACATGTTTGAAGTCTGTACGACATATCCCTTAAAGTCTATTGTATAGATAGACATATAGGTTTTCCTTAGACTCTGTGACACCTAAATGAAAAAGCGATATTCTTTGGACCAATATAAACATATGCAACAGGTTGTACGTCTTGAGAACCTTCTTATCTAGAGATATCCCATGCGCATTTGGACAGATGGACAGATAACGACATTATTTATTTTAAAAAGGGTTTATTGCTACTGAAAATTAGATTAAAATCCTAAAATCAAGTATAATCTTTTATAGTAAGTATATGTAGGTGATAAATAGTGTACAAATAATCTATTTTAGTAGCAAAATTACATACGCTTCTTTGTAGAGGTAAAAGTTTCTAAAGCTAGATGATTCAACGCTACAAGGATATTACATAACTTAAACACTCCCCACTAGTTTGCCTCCTCTATATTCAAGTTTAACAAGTTTGTATTGCGTTATCTGACTTATCAGACATACGTGTTGTCAAACTTTACAGAACGGTACAAGCAACAAAGAAACTCGTAACAAGAGATGCTATAGATATTTATGTTACAACGTCTTATTTCACGTCTGCTTGTATTTGAAAAATTTGGACGTAAACGTTTCTTATTAAGCTTTATAAAATAAATACGCTAAAAAAATTAAGTCAGTTATACCTTATTATTAATAAAATATTCACTTGTAATTCCAATTTAAGTACGCAAAGTTTGTAATAACTTGATATCTTTGAATAGTTTTGTAATTCATGGTTATATAGTGGTTATAATGGTGGTTATGGTGGTTATAGTGGTTTCATAATGGTTATATAGTAAATAAACAAGTACTTCTAATTATCACCGTTATTTTGATAAATTATTAATAGAACAAGTTTTAGAGCGGAAAATCTTCAACCAAAGTAGTTCTATTAAATACGCCTAATAATCTACCAATGACCGACATTTAATTACATGTTTTTCTTAACTTAAAAAAGAATATAATATCTATTACCAAATGTATATAATAAAATAACAATTTAAAAACCAGAATATTATAAAGTACTGATTTAAAATCCACCAAATTTGCCCTTTACCTATACAGTAATTTTCTTTCTGTTAGTTGGAAATACTACATACAATCACAATCAGTATTATGGTAATATATAGTTGATGATTGACAGGAAGGGCAGTTTACTGATCCCAGATCACCTGCTTCATAAATACCTTCAAAAGATAACAAAACTTCCAATTGTGGGTGTAAATTTACAATTAAATTGAAGTCTATAACAAATATTTTTTGTGGGTGAATACTATTTAAAAATCATATTTACCTTTTACTTACTAAAATGAACGTTTTTGTTTCTCTAGTTTCAAAGTCCGGTAAATGCCCCTGTGGATTATTAAGATTCTCATAAGTCTAAAATCCAGCCTGGATACACGATTACTTACAGACATACAGAGACTATTTTCATACTCTTCAATCTTTGACTCCATAGCAATGTTACTCCAAACATTTATTTATTCAGATATGGTCTCGCCTTAATTTAATTGAGAAACACATCCAGAGAATGATTTAGTTTGGCACGCAACGTTAATATCTTTACATCATAGTGTTTTGGTTAGATTTTGAAATAAAAGCCTAATTATTGAGTTTCAATTCTTCAAATATTTGTAAATGTAAATAACTAGTTTTGAGTAATGATACTTATGTTAGGTAACTTAATAATTATATTAACTAATGTTAAACTTATAATAATAAATATTTAATTTTCATGTTAATCTAAAAGAGAATTATTACAATCAAAGTGGTATATTATTCTGGTCCAGGTGACACAGTGTACATGGCAGATGAGAAACTCTTGGACGAGTACGTACTGAACGACGCGACGTGGGAAAGATCTGGGTGGCTCCGATGGCTAACACGTGAGGCAGAAAATGGGTGTTTGGCCAGTTTGATGCCTTAGTTTCTACCGGCAGCCATGTTAGTTCTGGAGTAGACCGGACTATCTGGGCTGGCACTGGGCGATCCCATCCAGATCAGTTGAACTAGTCAGTACGACCTACTACAAAGATATGTTCTAAAATTTGATATATTATAGTGCATGTACATAAAATAGGGCTAAAATCTTTATTCAAGAGCCTTCACATTTTCCAATGCATGTGTGATTTGGAACCTACTGGTATTTGTTAAAATTATTGATAGTGTCACTAAAATATTTTAAACATCTATTTCATTTGTTAAATACAATCTTTACTATTGTGTAAAAATAAAAAAGAACATAAATATATACATTTGAAAAACAACAAACAGAATTCAGTATTGCTCAGTTTCGAAGATACGGATGACTGTTTTTATTAAATAATAATTTAGTTTAAAAGAAAAGTATTTAGGTATAAATGCCAATTAAATATCAATCACTACAAGGAAAAATTAAACTTTTATTCATTTAGACATATCTTACTAAATCAATGGTTTTATTTTAGTTTCAATAAGCATAAGTTGCTAGTATTATATTTCGAATCTATTTCTACACCTTCAAGTCTAGAATGGAAGTGGTCAAAGCACAGTGATTTTATTTTGATGGAGTAAGTGGAATTTAGTTATTTAATGAAACTATAATAATTCTCACCCCATAATTGTCGTCTTTATATGTCTACTTATACACTTTTTATTTTTGATACAAAGCATTAAGATATGTGTTGAGATGTAGGATATTTTATTTTAAACTGGATCAAAATTTAATTTAGTTTTACTAAGACCAATTTAAATCGTTAATGTGTTGTTTTTGACAGGTTAACTATAACAACGACCAGGGAATGCAGCTGAGTCGATGGGACAGGGAATATGACGATAGTACCTCCCCTTCTGCATGGACAGGTTTGGTGCCGATACTTGAACAGTACTCAACACTAAGTAGAGGTCACGTATGGACAATTTTGGTTGCTCGCAGACGATTAACCTTTTGAGTACTAAGATTAAACACTGAAAAAAAGCTTCAAACAATCAACAATGTAAACATTTTTATCTATTTAAGAAAAATAAATACAGAACTTTTATTCTATTTGGTTTTGTTTAACTTTGTAATGTGTGATTATGGCTACAGCAAAATGTATCCACTAATCTCAAAGAAATTCTGGTTTTTATATGGTTTTTATATAGTTGTATATGTGAGTATGTAAATGTGTTCTTGTTACTTTTGATTAGAAAATCTCGTAAAATTTTATGAGCATATCAATTCTTATAACCATCATTTCTGTCAAGAAAATTACAGTTTCTGGACGGTTTAATATTAAGAATCTTAAAACCACTCTAAATGAGTAGTAATGAAATTAATTTCTTTTGAAAATCTCCTTACCTATCCCTACAGCATACTACTAAACAAACCTTTGTTTTTAATAATTTATATTTTAATTTGATTTGACATTTAAAAATACTTATATGTTTCTGTAAACTCGTTCTATAAAATAAATCATCTTATAAAAGTATTAGTTTTAAAACTCATCCTGAAATTTATTAAATGCAGTTACTTTTAGGATAAAACAATAAAACAAAAATAATTCGTACTAGGAACAGTATTATAGTAAAATTTTATTAATACTAAACTTAAAGAAATAAAATATCGATAACTTTTATGAATAGTTGGAAGACTTATCCAGAGTAATTAATTATCAGAGGCTTAAGGAGGGAGCCATTTGAAAATTGTTTCTTGATGGATAATTGTTCTCTAACATAAATCATCTGAGTAAGGATTAGCAGAGTCAAAAGTCAAGAATTATCTTGATAAACGACTGTATATTATTACTAATTTGATAGATCTGTGATATAAGGGATACATTTCTGATAAACATTATTATATACGCATTGCTCCATTAGTTTTAAAATGACACAAGTATGACACTTGTAAAAAACTTATTAACACACGTGATTGATGATAGAATATAAGTGCTTGTCTCAAACTGGAAAGATATAACATTAAATTAAACTATTAATGAAATGTGTGCTAAATAAAATAGCGTGATTTAATTTAAATAACAACAGGATAACTTCATGGGGAGAGAAAGAGAGAGAGAGAGAGAGAGAGAGAGAGACCGGAGGAGAGAGAGAGAGAGAGAGAGAGAGAGAGATTCGACATATTTGTTCAACCTGAAATGTCATCTTCGTAAGTTCAATAGTAAAGAGGGTGTTTAGTTTTCTGTATTGACTGGAGTTTATGATATCCAAATTAAGGCATATGAAATTACAGCTTTTCTCACAGTTATATCACATGTTTGATTTCGCGAGCTACCATCTGAATACGCAATATCATTTGAAATATTTTCTCTTACGGGGTTAACATTTAATTTAAAATTTTACCACTACTATATGTATACCATATGCTAATGAAAATACTAGTCAACATTGGTCCATTAAAGTCGTTATCCGGGTCACTAATAGAACCGTTTGACGAACAAGAAATTCTCCAAGTTTAAACCAATGTTTGACGAGCGTTTAATCTTGTTTATTGTTTGTATTATTTGTATGTTTTCATTAAAATACTTATTTTATAAACATGTTTCTCTGCTTTAGTAAATATGTTTCTGTATTAACAGACTCAGCGAAGTAAAACTGGAATTTAGAATTATAATGTATTTATTCTAATTTATTGGAAACGTTGTCAGTAACATAAGTCGAAATTCCACAATGGCCAATTTTATAAAAATTAATCTCTTAGATAAAAATCATATAGCAAATAAACCTGTCAGAAGCAACAATAAACTTGGAGCTTTGTTTGATTTATCAGTCACATGTTTAAACGTGAATCGGAACGACATATTGACATTTCGTTATGTGGTACAGCTAATAAAATGCATGCCTGTCAGGCACAGTTACTTAACGTTTCAACCATTTTGTGATTTATAACAGGATTTACTTTTTGGTTTCTATTAATACTCTAAGTGGTGATGAATGACCATTTAGTAAATTTCTATTGTTATGAGTGGTACTTTTTGTTACCCTCGAACAACAAACTTTCCTTTATTGTTACATTGCCAAAATGCACTGTCTTTCGACATTGGAAATAAAGTAGTAAAGGATTTTTACTGTTAACAAAAAATTTTTGTCTATAAAATTAAATAATTTATAAGACTATTTTACGGGCGTTATAAAATTTAGGGTTATTTTATGTAAAATAAGATTTTAAAAAAGCACTGCTCTGGGTAGAATATACCTTTTAATTCTTTATTTAAGAGTTCCTTTTGCGATGGATGATTGAAAGCATAAAACGATTGTTTACGTTTGCCAGTGTTTCTGTGTGACAACAACTATAAAGCTACGTTTTGGTTATTGAAATCCACTCTCAACTTTTGTTATCAGAAAATTATATACGTAAACACTCATAACACACTTATACACTAGAAGTGCAAAGATAGACTGCCACTCATAAATTATGTAATATCTGACTGGTGCGCTAACGCATGAAGAATAAATTTGGAAGTAGAACCTAAGTAATGTCACTGTGCTAAAGCGAGAACACTACCGAAATTCTACACGCTTCAGCAAAAGTAAACAGATATAATTTTCGTGTAGCCATTTCAAAGAAAGTTTTTAAAAGTTTTGCGTATTAAATTTAGACATTTTTTCCAACTTTTGGATAAATCATTTCTATCGTTTTTTTGATTTAATTTACAAGTTCTTTCCTTTGCTTTACAAAGACTACTTGAACATAAATTAGATGTTAAAAGCAGAACCAATCATTTATATTAACAAAAAAAATGACAAAATCTAATAAGCTTATTCTACTAAACCGATTATGACTGATTACTTTGTCGTTGTTTACCTCTAATTATTATAATTACAGTAAAACAACGGAGCAAAAACTGATTAAAATATGAAATAACACATGCATTTGTTATAAAAAAATATAGAATAAATTTAAATATAACAATAGAGCTGAATATAGCAGTTTCGCAAATTATATTTCATTAAATAAAATCCAGCACCGTGTGTGTAAATAGTGTTTGATATGTATTGCTGTAGATTTAACTCAATGAAAGAAAACAAATGATGTTCTTCTAAATATTTAATGCATGTGAGTTTTGCAACAGTTATTTAAAGAATGAATTATTCAAAAATGAAACATTGAAGTGGCAATAAGTGAACTGCGCTAATACAAAGCATGAGCACGTTTTTGTAACACAATTACAACACTGCATTTTGTGCTTTAATTAACTGCAATGAACCACCTAACCAGTTATTTAATACACGCTTTTAACAAAGCTCTGTGCTACGGGAATCTTTCCAATGTTTCTCTCAAAAGTTTTATTATACTTAACAATACTAACTCATGTGTATGCTCTCTTTTATTCCTTCAAGTTTAGTGTTGCGTCAGACTACAATATGTAGAGTAGTTTGTCAATGTTGTTTTTGGAAGAAATCTGTAAAGAAGAGATTACTGCTTAAAATTTGAATCGATGTAACTATCTACACGTAAAAAGTCATTGTAATTTTCTACACTTTTATAACAAGGATGATAGACGAGTTTAAAGTGGTAGATAAATTTATAACAATCAGTAATTGAATAAAAAGTACCGGTAATGTATTGTTAAAACTAAAACGAACAATACCATTATTGTTATAAAGTAATAAAAACGTTTCCTAAAAGTGTTAAAACAGTTTAAATTAAGTGTTCGGCAAATAACTGCTTGTGATGGGAACGACTGATCCGGAAGTTAAACAACGAAGACTGTCATCGGTTCATTAGGCGGCAAAATAAACAGTTACTGAACCGTTTAAGAAAATACCGACTTGTTTGTTCATCGGATTGATAAAGTTCTATGTATCAATGAATAAATCTTTAGAAGCGGTTGTTTTTACAAAATATTTCATCGAGATAGAGTAAAAATAAAAAATATTTTTTTATTTATATGGAGATAAACTGAAAACACATGTATATCTAATTATTATTGATTGTTCACTTATTTTTATCAATGGGCGAAACAGAATTAACAGGTTCATAATATTTACAGCAAATGGGTCTATAATTTTGCAAACTTCTCTATTTTTATATAACATTTACTTTCAAAGTTATCTCACTTTATAAGGATATTTAAATTCCAAAATAACACCCCAAAAAACTCTTTAAAGTAATAAAAAAATTATTTACTTTAATTAAAGAGATTAATTTTTTACATCTAACCAATTCACAGAACAGAACGTGCTAAAGAATCCCAGTACATTCAATTTACTTTGTAAATATCAGTTGCCGTAGACTGTTACATATGCAATGACAAATATTAGCCTATTATTTAAATTTTACTATAGATGGTACCATCACCAAATTAAAACAACTATTTTATCGTGGATTTTACTTTATGAACACAACTGGGTGTACTTGTGAACACGTCATTGGTTTCTTTTCACATTGTGCGAGGGTATATTTACAATAGCTGAGGGTAAAAAAGGAGGAGGTGGTACTAATATGATTCAATGGACCATTGTTACGTTACAAATTATTTAGGAAAAAAAGCGAGCGTAGTGAGTCTATGGGCAAAGTATAAGGAACCACAAACCAATAGCTCATACATTTTAAGCAAATTTACTATGATTAAAAATCGTCAAGGGGACAGCTGATTACGTATATAAAATATTGATATAATATCTAGATAAGGCTAAGAAAATGTAATGATAGTGCGAAAAGAAAATTGCGAAACAAGAATAGGTACTTTACTTTATATGGTTTACAAGTGTCAATGCATTAGAAACATCTATGAAATTAGTTATACATGCACTTTTATGCAATAAAACAAATAATAAATATTCTTAGCATATCTGGTTAGGATACCATTAATTCACATCTTTTGTGTGTATGCCACATAGATTTTTCTCCATATTTCGAAATCTGGATCTCGTACAGTAAAGAGATATAGCTCCCATGTAAGTCCGTTGAAGACATATACATAAATTATCAACTCTTCTCACCATAGCTACGGTATGTGTGGAAAATACAGAGTTGTTAAAACATGTTTCAAAGTATGATTTTAAAACAAATAAATCTTCTTAATGAACATACACATAACAATGTTGTTGGCAAGCTGAAGTTTTAATAAAGTTTAACAAACGAGCAGCACTAGTACAAATGTTACTAGTACTAGCTACAAAATCCAAAGAAATAATTCCATTGGATCTGGCAGCAAAACAAACACTCTAGAGAATGGTGTAATTCATGAATATTTAAAAAGAGAACAAATTTTAGATTATTTATGGTTTTAAAGTAAGTCATGTTGGTTGCGTTGTAAATAATTCCAGTTATACATTCAAATGTATTGCACAAAATGTCATAGAGATGAATAACAGTTTTATTTATCTTTCCTTTTGTTATCGTAAATAATAAGTTTCTCGGTTTTAATTGTGTTCAAATATTGCTCACGTATTAAATTCTTAAAATATATCAGTGTTGATTTGGAGAACCATTTTCAGTGAACAGATGAGAAAATTACTGATGACTAATAGTATAACTAATTGGTTAGGGTTGAGGTGTGTAGATGCTGGTTTAAATTTAACAAATCAATGACTAATATAGGAACTATAAATACGTTACTTTTATCACTGGCTACAAACCTTTTGATAATTTAGCGTTATCCAATTTGTCAAGGTTTTTCTTGTTTTATTGTTTCTCAAATTTATTTTACTATTCTTATGTAATAGTAGGTTATGCAAGAAGATATTTTTCTTGATATAGTTTTACTCACAAAGATTAAATTTTTTATTTCAGGTTTTTAAATTCTTACAAACATTGTTTCAGCTGATAATCCATTCGTTTCATGCATTGGTCACGTAACAAGCTAAAGCCATGGTCGAATTTTCTTGCTTTTAGGCCAGTTCAAAATTATAGTTACAAATACACTCATATTTTCATTTTATCCTACCTATTTTTAAAAAGGGTACACCTCCCTGGCTGAGAACTATCGACCTATATCTATGGTGCCCAAATTTTCCAAAGTCATTGAAAAAGCTGTGACATACCAGGTTAGTAAAATCTAATTTTTTTTTTCAAAGAATTAGTTTGGCTTTCGCAAGGGTTTGTCCACTGTGAGGGCGGTTGGGCTTCTAGTCTCAGGAGTAATAGGTGGTTTTGAACACTGTCTAGCACACTTGCCAGCTTGTGTGATTTGACAAAGGCTTTTCACTGTGCTCCACATGACATACTCCTGTTGAGCTAAACTTCTTTCGAACTCACCTTACTTATCGCACTCAGAGGGTGTACTTCAACAAAAAACTCTCTGAGTTAGCTTTGGTTAAAGGTAGTGTGCCACAGGGAACTTTTCTGGGCCCATTATTATTCTTAGTTCTTATAAATGATATGCTCACCAATGTGGATTGCGGTTCAGTAATTTTCGCAGATGACTACACGTTTTATTGTAATATAAGATACCTTGTTTGTAGAGAGTACTCATGTCCTCCATCAAGCTAACCACTGGTTTTCATCTAATGGTATGTTACTAAATGATAATAAATCACAAAATATGATATTTTCTCTTTGTAAAAATCTTACGTTAACGAAGTATAATTTAAATTTAAAGTCCTGTGTAATACTGTAGTCTAACCCAATGTTCAAAGTGCCTATTGTAGACTGTCAAGAGTATTTTTTTTTTGCTGCGCCACCTAAATAAACTTGTTCCAAAAGATTAATTTAAGTCCGAATATTATGGATTGTTTCATAGCAACCATATTGTATGGATCACCCTATGGGGTAACAGCCATGATGTTCAAAAAATTATTACTATTACGGACAAAAGCTGTTCTAATTTTGGCTAGTGTCTCCTCCTTAACTACATGTAAACCTATTTTTTGCGGAAGAAGGTATTCTTACAGTTATCAACCTTTATATTTAATTCATGTCTGATTAAAGTAAAACAGAATCTTGGTGACTTTTCTCTTAAAAATAAAATTCATCACTATCCTACTAGAGGCAGCTTATATTCTACTTAGCTATTTTATTGCTTATTGTCTTTTATTTTACTATTTATTTATTTATTATTTAAAATTTTATTGATTATTCCAGTTTCATTAATTTACGTTCCCTAGAATCCATTCATACATGTATTTTACTTTTGATTTTCCATGCTTAGTTAAACATAGGCTACTATTATTTCATATCGGCCAGTCAGGTTTACACTTGAATTAACATTTAATTTAATATATTGTAATCTAATATTATAATATTGCATCTTTGGTGACAATGTCAATGAATTTTAATGTCATGATGACTAATAAAGATTCTTGTTTTTGTTTTTTCTTCTTGATCCTTGTACAAGGATATTGTTGATTTAAATCGAAATAAAAAATACATTTACATCATACCAAATTATTTAAAATTAATTCTAATGAGTGTAGTGGTATCGCATGGAATTTCATTTTTAAGTCGTGACGGTAAAATGTACTATTTAGCAGCAATTTGCATATTTTATTTATATAAGGAATAAAATTACTTGTAATCGACTCCTTTATAATATAAAGAAACGTAATTCAATTTGCAACCTATTTTCGATCTCCTTTTGTTATTTGGACTAAAGGAGATAGAATGGTATTTTTAAAGATGCTAGGTTGTTATAATTTTTTTAAGGAAAAAAAATACGTATGAAGACAAAAACCCGTATATTGTTTATAACTAATACTAGAGGTATATACTCTATTAAAATCACACACACAATTTTATGCTGATAAATGAAAACTATTATAAATCAACAATATTTTGCTTGTGTTTTATTAAAAAAGATGTAATAATTTTAAATTTTTAAAACCGCACGTTATACCGCAGTAACTAACGGAGGATGTAAATTGGTAAATATATTGCAGCTGATAATAATGATCACTGAATAAGGTGTTATCTATTCCAGTAAAACACTTGCTGTCTGACCTTTTTAGGTACCTAAAAAGTATAACCCTAATGTCCTATTACTGAACTATTTTTCTAACATTACAAAGTTTCCTAATCATTCTCCACATATAAAAATACTCTTTTGAAATGAGCCACAACAAATCTTGACGTAACGAAATGAAGTTGAAATATTGTTAACAATTAACGTGTTGACTACGAAATCCATTGATTACTAACCAGCATAATACCTTGTAGAAATTAATTAAAAAATTAAAGACTATTAAATTCACCATGAAATCCAACGTTGCGCGCGACTGTTCTTACTTCAAAAAGTAGATTTCTATGTACTGTAATTATAACCAAATTTTATTTTTTATCTATAATTGTTTGCCAATTATCAAGCCCGTGCATGCATGATTGCATTAGCCCTGCGTATGTCCAAAAGATTTAATCCATTCATCGTTGTGTGTCCTTTAAGCTATCAAACACTCTTTCTAAAATACAAAACACTTTAGTTGTTATAGTATAGTTTACAAATTTATACATTTTCTAAAGGAAAAAACATTTTTAAATGTACCATACGCTTTGAGAAGATATGATTATTTCAGGTATACTTCAGTATATCAACAACAAGCCATATCATCACAACTCAGATTCCGGTCCTGAGATTGGATGTAAGAGGTAAGATCTAGATCTCCGCGTATGGGAATGATATATGTGGCTATGAAAGATTGGAGAGCTTTTGGACTACCATGAACCTCATTCTCTTGTATTTACAGCTTGGTTTATACTTGGTCAGATTTGTTCTTTGTGTGCAGTCAATGTACGAATATGAATGTACAAAACTACAGAATGTCAGAATATGCTTTGTTGAATGCTTTTTAAGTACTCAATTTATGTGGATTTTGAATAAAATCTACCTACAAGGATGGACTTTTACTGGGCTTTAAAAATTCACCCAAACAATAAAATGTTTTGCTTTTCTTCAATTTAAAAGATTTATCTGTAGATACAGTTAGCGGTAAAAGATATATATATACTATATATATATATATATATATATATATATATATATATATATATATGACAAAGCTTTCGGGCTAGGACTCCGACAGTGGGATCCTTTCCTGTAACCCAGAAGGGATTCACGCCCAAGGAGGGCTTTCTTGAGCTCAACTTCCTGCTCCACGAGCTCCTTGATGAGACTCCTCGGAGGTGAGTTAGTGAGGGTATGCGTGGCCAGCTTGACCTGGTTAACTCTTTGAAGAGAGTCCCCTACTCCTCGCTCAATGCAAACTGCGGCTCATCGAGAAACTCTATGATGACAATACGATATACATCTTGCATAGTGGCCGGTTAAATCGAGGCAACCCCTTTGGCGAGGGGGTTCGATAGGGCTATTCTCTGTTCCCTGAAGAATCTTATGAAATTAAAAACAGTGTATCAAAATAATAAAACCTAATATATAATATGTATGGTATGCGTTGGACAAATCATATACATATCATAATTTTGATGTTTATAAAATACGAAAAAACTAAAATTTTCTTACGAATGTACTAGAAAGGGCATTTCTAAGTGTATACAAGTTATTATTCTTGAGATATTTTATTCCTGATACATTCTTCTTTACATTACTTTTATCAATTATAGGATTTTATTTCATGTAATCGGGACACTTCTGTGAAAGTCATTATATATAAGAAGGAAGCTGTCAAGAAGATCAAGAACTGGCGGCCCATTGCTCTCTCTAACGCCTGCGGGAAGTTGATCTGCAGCTTCTTTGCTGCACGTTCTTTTGGTGTGGGCTTCTATAGCTCAAAGGGGCCTCAGGCATGCGGAGGGATCTTGAATACAATTTCCTGCTCCACGATCGCTTCGATAAGGCTCTCAGGTGAGGTAGTGAGCTATGCGAGGCATTGCTTGATCGAGTCATCACATTTCGGAGTGTTTCTCTATTGCTCTCTCATTACGGAGCTGCGCTTTGACGCAGAATTCTATGACCACCATTGCGAGACTTTTAATATATTTAGCTTGCTTGGACTCTTGTAGAAACATCATGCTCTTCGCTTTTTAACGACCCCGCACATGGTTTTCAGTGTGACCTTGGTAAGGTTACCAACACGAGGTGGAATCTTATCATGAACCTCCTGTTGAGGAGCGGGCTTTCTGTCTCTATCGAATTTTGGCAGATCTCTCGGCCTTCACGGCACATGTCACTGCTTACTGATGTCCTTGGTCTTTAAGTTTCTCGCTGCTATCAAGCCATCTCCAAGTATTGACGTATACCGTAATTATAGAGTCCCTCTCGTCTGCCTTCTGGTCGGCCATGAGTTCCCGAATGACTTGGTTTGCCTCTGTCCGAACATGTTTGTCAACGACGATATACGTAAAGCTCTCCGGGTCGTCGATGTCTCCATTCCCTATGAAAACGGTTGAAGTTCGACAGTCTGTGTGTGACAGTGGTTGCCTATGTGGCCTGTTAATATAGGAATATTAAGAGATGCGTGGCACATGGATTTGTATATTTAATTTTATATTAACATTTTCAGTACATGAAGCGTTATTTAATATATGACTTTGTGATATCAATAGATAAAAAAACAACTAAATCCGAAACGCTTAAAATATTAGTAAAGACCATTGTGGACGTGGTGTGTACCATAGACGACTTGCATACTAATTTTAACCTGACATAGAAAAACACAATGAACCATATGTATTTACAAACTAGCGCCAGCCAATGAAGTTCCTTGAAGTAGTGTACAAATTCATAAACACTACGTAGGTCAGAGATAATGAGCCACATCATACCCCAATATAGCCTAGCTAATGGGATTCAGACAGAGCCCAGTATGATCCGTAACTCTAATGGTGAACGTGTCTCAGACTGATTTGGACTTCGAATTGTTAAGAGCCTGAACGCGTCATAAGTGGTTGTGGTAGACTGAATCTAATCGTCCCGAAACAACCATTATCAAGCATTTACCAAAACCTCACAAACCATAAAGACCACGTCTTGGTAGACCTATCCTTACAATCTTCGGTTCTCCTACTGGGCGAACCTTACCTTTGGTAGACGACAACCTGTAAAATATTTATTAAATATTATTTTGTTTACTATTAAAAATTTTTTATCTATACAAAAGTTGCTACAAATCATGTCAAGAATCCATACTTTTTGGCAATAAAGACAAATCCTTTATCAACAATCACTCTGTATTTTAAAATATATGACAGCAAACTTGGATGCTATTAAAAAAGGGGCTACCAAAAAAACATTTTGAACCGACCCCTTAAACAGCAGGGTATAAATATTGCAAACCACTTTCAAAATTATTCTAAATTTATTTTATAACATTATCCTGATTATCACAGTCACAATAGCTATACAAATGTATTACGAACTTTTAATAAACTCGTCCTTAAAATGCGATCACCTAGAATAGATTTTAAAAGGCCTTAAAAGTTAAATAGTTAGAAAGTTAAAATTCAAACTAAGGTCTTTTAGTGTATGATTTTATGTAATAAACTACGTTTAAGTCTTTAAAACTTCTGTAACACTTACCATTTCAAAAGAAGCATCAACTAGAAATTTATGGATTTGCTTACAAATATGATGTTACCTCCAGCAGTGCAATATAGCAGCTAATCTAATGGTTATCCCTTTTCTCACTTATTGAAAAACTGGCCATTTTGTAAATGTATAATGATAAAAACATTTAAAATAAAAATTTTGAATACATTTTTTGTAATCAGCCCACTTTTTACAGTAGCACACACAGGTAATAATCATGTATTTTTCAACAAAACCTATTTTTTATCTGTGAATGATTTGGTTTAAATAATAAGTATTCACAAACACAATAATATAATGAATAAATAAAATGAACTCATCACGGTCTGTTTATAAACTCCATAAATTCGATAAACAAGGCTATTTTACTAATTAAAAAAAAATTATTGTCTTATTGGTTGAAATTATTGTGTTTTCCTAAATAGATTAAAAAAAATTAAAATAATAGCATTCATATTAGATTTTAACATTTAATTTTTATGTTATAGTTAAAATATAAATAAATTAAATGTTCTATTCTGTAAAAAAATTTTGACGAAGCTATACAACCAATGATTTTTAAAACAACAACAAAGCAACCAAAAATTAGTTTCAGAGGTAACATCGGCTTGCCGCTGTCTCCCTGGGACTGACTGCTCTTATCATTCTGTGGCGTACTTTATAACTGTGAAAAAAAAATATTTTCTTATAAACTAGTAAATAAGGACTTTAAAAGAGGTTTCCAGTAGTATAATAAAAAATACTACAATATTATGTAGATAAACAAGTGACAAAATAACATTAAACAGTACGTTAGGATAATGAGTTTCTGATGTAATAATTCATAAAGTTAAAAAAACACCTTGAAGATATGACAATTGAATTATTAAACTGATGATGCCTTTTAAATAAAAGGTTAGGAGGAACAAACATAAATCCTGCTTTAAATAACAACAGGACGGGAATGTGAAGTAACTGTTTCAGACAGGCATGTATTTTATTACCTGTCTCACATAACGAAATGTCAACATGGGAGTATTATCCACGTTTAAAAATGTGAGAGGAAAAACCAAAAAAGCTAAAAATCTATCTATGCTTCTGACAGGTTTAATTCTTAAAAAGTTTTACCTACGAGGTTTTAATTAAAATGTGTTAAAACTAAATTATACTTTAAATAATTTATATGGCATAATTATATACATACTCTACGAATTTAACGTAATAGCCCAGCATACCTTTTACTGGTATAATAATTAAATTATTTATTAAGATACGTTTAAAAAGATAAATTTAAGTTATACGAAGATCGACAAAAAGTTTTAGCTTATTAAAATGGCAGTGGTGGTATGTATGTTATGAAAAAGGACATATTTAATTGCAAATTGATATATAGTACAATTGGAATTATTAAGAGTATGGTGTTTTTTCATCTTTGAAGTATTATTTTTTAATACAAACCACCTTAAATCGTTGTAGTGTGGTTTAAAAAATATACATGCTTGTAGGAAAATTTAAATCTTTCACGTATACCTCAGTATATCACCTAGAAACCATTTCATCGTAACTCAGATTTCGGTCACATATGATTAGATATAAAAGATAAGCTCTAGCTCTCCGGTGTGTGAGAATGAAAAACGTGCTTCAGAAATATTTGAAAATTCCGGACTAACTTAAACATTATTCTCCTGTGTTAGCTGCTTTATTTAAGGTAGTATATATATATATTTTTTTTCTCTGTCTACAAAAATGTACACAGAGAAAAAAGCTGACCATATATATTTGGTTGGATTTTTTTTATATGCATTTAAATGTACTAAGTTTATATTTTATATTCAGAAAATAATTTATTAACGAAAATAGATTACTGGACTAGCCAATTTACCGAAACATTCAAGGACTACCAGTTGTAAATGAAAAATGTACTTTGAAGTTCTCTTTTTTTAGATAAAATAGTGGTAGATGTGACCTTTCCTTCAAAACTTAATACTTGTTCTGATTAGTTTTTTGAGTTCCAGTGAAGCCTAACACACAAATTTATGGAAATAATCTGTCTGTATGTTCAAAAAATCTATAAAGAATGAACTTATTTATTGAAATTTTGCATCAAGTTGTATTACTATGTAGGAAACATCGATTTCTTTGATAGAGCATTTCGCTCCATGGGATTTTGCTAAACACTATAAGATACTTTTATAGTGGTCTTAAAGGAGTCCACGATGGTGACGAGAATGTTACCTAATAGATGGATTTGTACATAAATAGTGTAAATTCATGTACATTTTTCTTTCGAAATAGCAGGACATTTTAATTAAATCTTGTAATACTTACTTTAGGGAAATTGAATGTATTAGTATTACATCTTGTAAATAATACGTATTAATTATATGTTATTTTAAGTTTAGGTTTACACTGTTAAACCGTTGTACACTGAGAGATCCTTCATATATAAAGCGTGAAACAAAAAGGTTGGGCTGACCATACACTTTAAAACTTTGTGTGTGATACTTAGGTAAAAATGAAAAACCTTTTACCAATTTCCACTTCGTTTGCCCACCAGCGGCCATTTTGTATAATAAAATTAATTGTTTCCTTTTATTTAAGATTAACAACATAGCGTCTGTTGACATTTTGTAATACAAAAGTTAAAATACAAAATAATGTACTATTCCAACGGTACTAGTTTCAAAGAAATCCGTCAAGGCATAAGAAAGCACAGCCACTTTAAAAGTACGCTTGCACAAGCCAGAAGTTCTAATCACTTTATCTTCTGCTAAGCATGAAATGTATTCCACCAGCATACCATTAAAGTGGTTGTGCTCGCTTAAAACTAATAAGGTCTTATTTTATTTGGCCAAATCCTTTCTTATATATTATTAGAATTTTAGTAACACAACGAATCAAACAACTTACGGTAAATATAAAATAACAAAAATCTCAGTTATGAGATGAATATATAGCGAAATCTAGCCTTGGATAAACTACGTTTTACAAAATAAGATCTATGGGATGTGTAAATATTGCTTAATATGTACCGCTGTGAGTTTAAAACAATGAAAGAAAAAACTAGTTCTAAAATGATTTAATTCATGTGCGTTTCGAAACAGTTATTTAAAGAATGAATGTTTCAAAACAGTTAAAATAAAGTGGAAATAGTGAACTGCGCCGACACAATGCATAGGGACGTGTGAAATAACATGATTACAAAAGTACGTTTGTGCTTTAATTAACTGCAATGAACCGCCTAATATGTTATATATTACACGTTTTTAGCAAAGCTCTGTGCAGCAGAATACGTTTAAATGGTTCTCTCAACATTTCAGTTACTCTTAATAATCCTCGTTTGATCTTTTTTATTTTTCAAAATTTATTAAAAGGGATATCACAAAATTAAAAATAATTCATTACAATCAGAAATAAAATATTCTACATGGCACTTTATATAGGACCTATTTATTTGACAGAATTATGCCTCAAATTCAAGCGTATTCAGTGAGTATTATTTATAATCATAAAATTTAATACAAAGAATTATTTTGTCAAACTGAGAAATCTGTTCTACTTTATAGCAAGTCCTAATGTGCCATAAGCCTGTTGAGGTATCTTATTATACATATTTCGTTCGAAGAGTCAGCATAGTACCATTTCGACAGTACTCATAGATCTTTCACTAAAGCACCTCCCCCTATACCACTCGGTCATCGGTTGTTCCAAGAACCAGGCAATTTATACAGCGTCCATCTATTTTATTATATTCGACTGAAAAACTTTTTTAAACCTTAAAAAGTACTATGTCTAATTTTCTAAAGCCCTCCTTAAATACTCCAGATTAAAATGTCATTAATCATTGTTATTACATCAAAGCTCTGTTCAAGAGTTCCAGATATGGTTTTGTTATCAATCATATTCGAATCGTAAAAGTATACCGTATCCGTGCCAGTAGTTTTCACGACTCCGCCGCTAGAATTATTGCATGGAATATTAAATTAAATTAAATTAAAACTCTGATCTACTGTTAAAATCAATATTAATTAAAATATATATTTAAAATTGCTTTAAAGTTGTTTCACCATATAGTGGTCATTTACTAATTTTTATAACTGAAAAATATATAATTTATAAAAATTCCATACCACTTTGAATTCAATTTCTTTGCGTAACGAATTTATACAGTTTAAAATTCAAAAGAGAAGAGATTAATTAAAATAATTTAGAAAATTTAAATATCGAACCTATGGTGTTTAAATAAAGGTTCAGAACTTTATAGCTGTTCATCGAGTATTAGTATTCATAAAATTTTAGCTGATTTAACATACTAACAATATTTGCAAGTTTTAATGCCAGTTTTAAGGAAAATATAAGTGCAGCTCTGAAAGTCCTATTCAAAATAAAATCAATATTAATAATTTATTCTTAGTAAAATAAAATCAGTAAACTTAAATTTGTAAATAAAGAACCCTTTCATTTGTAGCTGGTGTAAGTGTAGCACTCAAATTTTCTCGGGAAATTTGTAATAAAGATTGCGTAGGACAGTTGATCTTCACTATTTTATTTCGTACTTTGAAAAATTAAATATTAATTCTTCATTTAAGTAGTTAGAGTGACCTAAAGCTCTTTAAATTCCCTCCATACCGAAGAGTGATTACACTATTTAAAGTATAATAGTAAAATTAATAAAATATTCCTTTGGGACATGCTCATAATAAAGTGGCTTGAAAAGTTGAATTTTATGTAAAGTTGAACACAGGAGCAGTACGTTCTTTCAAATTCTAAATCAAAAGAAATAAATTACTTAGATCTGGCAATAAAACAAACACACTATACAATGGGATAGCTCGTAAATATTTTAAAAGAGAAGAACTTTTTGGATTATTTATGGTTTAAAGTAAGTCATGATGGTTGCGATATAAATAATCCCACTGTACATTAAAATGCATTGTATAAAATGTCATCGAGATGAATAACAGCTTTATTTGTCTTTACTTTTGTTGATACACAACGTAGAGCTTCTTTTGTGAAAAGGTTTTCAAATATATTGTAATTTTTATTTAGCGCTTAATGTGAAAAATACGTTTATTCATATTAATATTTTAAATCTTTAAGTAATATTTTCCCACATTGATAATCTATATTATTCAAGCAATACAATTCTTCAAATATATCAGCTTGTTATGCTGAAATCAATATTCAGTCATCAAAGTTATACTGAAACCGACAATAGTTTTTTAATTTATTGAAATAAAATGCATATAGATTATTAATACAAACTGTAAAATATAAATTATACAGTTAAGAATAAATACGAATGTTTTACCCTTCATCATTGATAACAAACTATACATATTTGAATTAATAAACAAAATATTACAACAAGTTTTAGTACGCCTTATTTACTTTTTACGCTTAGTTTTTTGCTTATGCAGCTAGTACCATAAATAGTATTATTTCTGGTTTTAATCGTTCTCAAACATTGCTCACGTAATTAAATTTTTCAAATATTTTGGTCTTGATGTGAAGAACTGTTTTCAGTCAAAAGATTTGACATTGAAACCTGGAATATCACATATCAGCAAGCAGAATTACATTGATAAGGGTAGATGTGTATAGTGATGGGTTTAAGTTTAAAGAGCCTGTAAATAATTTATTACACCTTTATTATTACACCGGCAGTTATTATTACACCTTTATCTCTCGCTACAAAAGTGAGTTAACTGCGAGTTATTCCGTTTTTCAAAGTTAGTTTTCTTTTCTTTTATTTATTTATGATATTTTTGGAGGAAACAGGATTTTTTTGGACTTTTGACATCGTTCAGTGACACAAAAAATCAATAATACTACGTTTCGAGATCTACAAACTGATATATTATTCAGTTAATTAAAATCTAGGTTAAAATAAACAAATCATATCAGAGCGTTGGACACGCATGAGTAAGGAATTACAACCACCATGTTGTGGGTCTAATTCAGTAATTCTAAAAATGCACTTAGTCAAAACAAAACACAACACTAATTACTAAAACTTAAATATAGAAGACAGGTCAAAATAGGACAGCATCAGCCGACTAACCACCTACAACTTCACAGACTGAATTAACTAGATAATACTGATCAAACGATCCGGGGATATTGGCATGAAACTTATTGTAAAAAGGGCGATAAAGATATTTTACACACACACACACACACAAATTATATCAATGAATTTTCTCTATATCCACTAATTCATATATATAATATATATAATATATATAAATATATATATATATTATAATATATATATTATATATATATAATATATATTATATTATATATATATATAATATATATATATATATATATATATATATATATATATATATATATATATATATATATATATATATATATGACGTGATTTAAGTTTATGAATTAGTGGATATAGAGAAAATTCATTGATATAATTTGTGTGTGTGTGTGTGTGTGTAAAATATCTTTATCGCTCTTTTTACCTTTATATATATATATATATGTATATATATATATATACTAGCAGACCCGACAGACGTTGTCCTGTACACACGTCTTTAATTCGAAAATTTTAAACTTTGATTAATCTGTAACAATCTGGGCTGTTTTGATAAAAATGTCTATTAAAAAAGTTATTAGAATATCTAACTTCATCACATGTACATTTAATCACACTTCGACCAACCGATAGTGTGTGAGTATAACATGAGAGATGTGAAATGTAGAGGATGTTTTAAATGAAAACTTACTTAATCTGAAGGTAAAAAAGTTGCAACAAACTATTTTATAACAGGTCTATTTTTTTCAATTTACAACTTAATTTATCGTAATGCCATTAAATGTACAATATTTTTGTTAATCCTTCAGGAGTATACACAAACAAATTAGATGATTTTCCGATAGGGCTGAAGTATAATAAGTAACCTCCATCACAATCGAATTATTTATATTTCTGAATAGCCTATATAACTACTATCCGAATTAGATTATAGTTATGTAAAGGCTGAAGTATAATAAGCGGCCACCATCACAATCGAATTATTGATATTTCTGAATAGTCTATCTAAACTACCTAATTTCATTATAGTTAATTAAAATTACAGTATAGTATCGGAACTGAAAAACAGAATTTAATTTATCTAAAATACTAAATAAGTATTCTGTATAGGGCTGAAGTATAATAAGTGGCCACCATCACAATCGAATTATAGATATTTCTGAATAGCCTATCTAAACTACTAAAATGATGAACTGAATTAGATTATAGTTATTTAAAGGCTGAATTATAATAAGCGGCCAACATCACAATCAAATTATTGATATTTCTAATTAGCCTATCTAAACTACCGAATTTCATTATCTTTATATTTATATTTCTTGTGTGCGTGTGTATGGAGCTGAACTGGGTGGACCATCTTGGAATGTTTTACATTGTATCCAGCAGAATGCGCTACAATCACAGTTTCAAATGTTTTCTATTTTAATTCCAGGTTTTCCTGACAGTTTTTTGCTGCTATCAAATATGTGTGTTGTTTTGTAACATCGTGTAATTATTGTGTGAGTGCTAATTGTAATATAACATTAATAGAGATTGAAGATGTTTGAAGTACATAAAAAAACTACAGTCATTCATTGAAGTTATTAAACTAATTTTGAAAATTTATTGAACGAAGTGAGTATATTGGTCGCATAACCTAAGTAGCATACAAATCAAAAGGTTGTGTTTCTGTGTGAATAACTATTGTTAACAGTTTGTTCACATAAGTTCACATTAAGTAGCATATAAATCACATGATTGAATAACTATTTGTCCTCTTCCACGAAGACGTGGCATTTTTCTGTAAAAATAAAATTCTGTATAATAGTACACAATGAATATAAGTAACTTATTGAATATGTAATTTTAATTAAGTAACTTCTAGATAAAAATGTATAACAACATAGACTACAGTATCTAAAATACTGAAGAAGTATTCCCTATAGGTCTAAAGTACAATAAGTGGCCACCATCACAATCGAATTATTGATATTTCTGATTAATCTATCTAAACTACCGACTTACATTATAATTATTTAAAATTACAGTATAGTATCAGAACTGGCCAACAGAATTTATTTTATCTAATATACTAAATAAGTACTCCCTATAGGTCTGAAGTACAATAAATGGCCACCATCACAATCGAATTATTGATATATCAGAATAGCCTATCTAAAGTACTAAAAAGACAATCCAAATTATAGTTATTTACAGGCTGAAGTATAATAAGCAACCACCATCTCAATCGAATTATTGACATTTCTGATTAGCCTATTTAATTTAAAACCAATTCCTACATTATTAACAATAGTTATTGACACATGTGATTCTCTATTAATTTAATATTACAATTAGCACTCACACAATAATTACACGATGATACAAAACACACAAATTTGATAGCAGCACAAACTGTCGGGAAAACCTGGAATTAAAATAGAAAAACATTTGAAACTGCGATCGTAGCGCATCCTGCTGGATCCAATTTAAAACATACCAAGATAAAAAACTATTTATTTATAAACCAAAAATTAACTGATCAATCACTGCACACTTAATATTTACTACGAATTTCAGTTAAAAGTGTATTTTACTAAAACTTCCAATTTTATATCTGGATAACCTCTATTGATATTCCTGATTAGCCTATCTAAACTACCGAATTTCATTATAGTTATTTAAAATTACAGTATAGTATCAGAACTGGACAACAGAATTTAATTTAAAAACCAATTCCTACACTATTAACAATAAGTTTATTCACACATGTGATTTGTATGCTACTTAATTTGAACTTATCTGACCAATTTTGACTGCAGATAAAAAATGTAAATTACAACAAATTATTTTTAAATCCATTAGTTTAAAACTTGATTATCTAAAATGTTAACTATAGTTATTCACACATAGAAACACAACCTTTTGATTTGTATGCTACTTAGGTTATTTGAGGTAATGCGACCAATAATCTCTATTAATGTACTATTACAATTTTAGCACTCACACAATAATTACACAATGTTTTATTTTTTTATTTTCTTCTTTTTGCCTGTTGGCTGGCCTTTATAAACTTATAACGCGGCCACGTAGTAACACTTTTTATAACTTCATTCTATTATATTTTAATGTTATTTGCCGTATTTTACTTTTGAAACATGAACCTTACAAAACAACACACACACATTGATAGCAGCAAAAACTGTCGGGAAAACCTGGAATTAAAATAGAAAAACATTTGAAACTGCGATCGTAGCGCATTCTTCCAAGATCAACAATTAATAATTTACTAAGAATTTCACTTAAAAGCTAAAACTTCTAATTTTATATATGGATAATCTCTATCCTCCAAAGTGAGTACAGAATATATTGAAATAAGAAGTGTTGTTATTTTTATATGTTTATGCTTACTCTATGCTTTCAAGACTATAATTGATTAAACGTATGGCTGAATTGTAATATTATAATGTTTACATAGAACAATTGGTGAAAATTTAAGTTTGCAATCTGCATTAGACTACTGATCAAGCACTTTATAATAACGTAATCTAAATGTAAACAAATGTTTCTGCCTCTTTGGTGAACTTCAGCTGAAAATATTCACAGCTGTTAAGTATCAGTTTCACTTTGTATTACGTATCGTAGCGCAGTCTGTCGGATCCAATATAAAACACTCCAACATCAACAATTTATAATTAAAAATTTAATTAAATTTGACCGAATAAATAACTATAGTGAAATTCAGTAGTTTGGATAGGCTATTCAGAAATATCAATAATTCGATTGTGATGGTGGCTGCTTATTATACTTCAGCCTTTAAATAACTGTACATAATCCAATTCGGATAGTAGTTTGGATAGGCTATTCAGAAATATCAATAATTCGATTGTGATGGAGGCCACTTATTATACTTCAGCCCTATCGGAAAACCATCTAATTTGTTTATGTACACTCCTGAAGGATTAACAAAAAATATTGTACATTCAATAGCATTACGATAAATTAAGTTGTAAATTTAAAATATATCCTTGTTATAAAATTAGTAATTTAAAATTATAGTATAATGTCGGAACTGGCCAACAGAATTTAATTTAAAACCAATTCCTACACTATTACCAATAAGTAGTTATTCACACATGTGATTTGTATGCTCTTAATTTGAACTTATGTGACCAATTCTGACTGCAGATTAAAAAATGTAAATTACAACAAATTATTTAAAATCCAATTAGTTTAAAACTTGATTATCTAAACTGTTAACAATATTCACACATAGAAACACAAATTTTGATTTGTATGCTACTTAGGTTTTTTGAGGTATGCGACCAATATACTCACTTCAATAAATGTGCAAAATGAGTTCAATAACTTATAACTTCAATAAGTTAAAAAACTATAGTTTTTTTATGCACTTTAAACATCTTTAATCTCTATTAATGTATTATAAACAATTAGCACTCACACAATAATTACAGAATGTTACAAAACAACACACAAATTTGATAGCAGCACAAAATGTCGGGAAAACCAGGAATTAAAATAGAAAAACATTATGGCTGTGTTGTAATATTATAATATTTACGTAGAACAATTGGTGAAACTTCATCTTTGCAATCTGCATTACACTACTGATCAAGCACTTTACAAATTTAAACATGAACTTTCTAAATTATAATGTGAACAAATGTTTCTGCCTCTTTGATGAACTTCAGCTGAAAATATTCACAGCTGTTAATAAGTATCAGTTCACTTTGTATTACGTGTCGTTCGTGGCGCAGTCTGGCGGATCCAATGTAAAACACTCCACCACCAACAACAATGTATTATTAAAAAATTAATTAAATAAAACTGTTAAAATTGGACCGAATTATGAATCTAATCCATTCTCGGATCCAACTGAAGACACACAAAAAGTTTCATTAAATTCGGTCCACACCCGTTTAGGAGGAGTTCATTAACATACACACGCACACAAGAAATATATATATAAAGATATATATATATAAGATATATAAAGATATTAATTAAATAAATTGACTTCTTTAATGTTAAATTTAAGTAATTTAAATTACTTAACATTTAACAAGTTATATTATAGATTAGAATTGATATTTAACATCAATTGCCCGTATAAGTGTCCTGGATTGTTGTTTCAATTTCAATAATATGAAATAACATCAGAAATAAGAAAATGCACAGTAAATTAAAATAACATTATTATTTTGAAATAAATTTCCTCCTTTTATGGTACTTGTCTTCATCGTTGTCTTTATATGTAATAAAATAATAACTGATTAGATCTCTTTCATTTCCTTAACTACGTGACCTTTCACTGTTTACAACTAATGTTAATCTTTGTTATAAAACAAACTACGCGTATCGTGGACCAAAATAATACGGAGATCCAGAATCACAAAGAAAATCTGAGTACTATGGATTTTTAGAAAATATATGCATCTTTTGAGAGACACTTTCAGATTGTTATTTCTATGATCTAAAACACGACGATTGATATAGTAAAGTTTGCAAGATAACCTATCAAAATTCCCATCACAGCCATCTGTAAGTTTGTTTAGGATCTTTGAGACCCACCAGTATAGTATCGTGTTTTTATATAACAGCTCACACCCTTGTCAAGAGGATAAATATTAATTAAAAGTTGCATCATTGTGTGAATTAATTTTATGCTTATTTCGTTGATCGCTAACTTTGTAACTCAACTTTTTTGAAAAATCCGAACTATTGCCTTTTAAAATTGATGGAAATATTTATCACTGTGAGTAAGCGAATTGTGTCTGTATTCTGAATTTTTAAACTATATAATGACCTTATTTACTTAAAAACAATCTAAATAGAATGCACAAATTCATTGTGTACGATTTTATAGTTTATCATAAAATTACTTTCAATTATATTACTATCAAAAGTTGTACCGTAAATTAGTTAATTAAATTTCATATAATGTAAATTTCGCAACCTAGTCAGCCAGTATAATATAATATTATTTTACATCCAATGTTCCGGAACTAAATTATTGGGCGGAGTAACTACTTAATTGGCACGCGTATGAATATTTTCTTCTAACCCTTTGTAGCAGCCCAACTACGTGACCGATCAGACCTCGCGCGCTTTGTCCGTAAGTAAAATTTATCTTTTCGTATTATTAAATTAGCCCTTTGATGCCAAACGTATAAAAAATGAATGTAACGTAAAGTAAAGTTGTAAATAGTAAAGTAACGTACCCTTGAAGATCTTTTATTTGCTTGATTGAGATAGATGAAAGTTGTGGCGTCATCCTTATGGCGAACACGTTTTTATAATAAGTAATTTGTATCATTAAATGGCTAATACCGTCGCGAATTTGTTTTAGGCGAGTTCACGTAGCTCACGTAGCTGATGTATCTCACGTGTTGTTTGAGTAGATGGCTACCACTTTCCCAACATCTACTCCTCTTCTAGGAATAACCGTTCTTAGACTACAGCTTCAAAGTCTCGTGCCAAGACGCCGACGCCCGGGTTGTGAGTCCTACACATTGCGAAGGGAAGTAAAATCTTAATGTCTTATAAAGTAAAACATCGTAGGCATAATTCCATAGAACATTGGATATTTTAGGACCACCTAGAAAATATACCTTTTTAGTTCTTGTATTCTAATTGGCAGCAACGTGGTATTACATACTTTTCCTTTACCATCTAAAAGTGGTGCTTGTAAGTATTCATAATTAAACTGAACTTATAAGTAAACTTTGCAATTCGAGTATTTATTACTATGACCTCAGAAGTCACCACCCCATGTGTTATCGTAATACGGTACAAAGTCATAGTATACAAAAAAACGACAATATAGATTTTGTAAATAATAGTGGATGATATTAAATCTAGTTTTTAAAGCATTACATGAAAAGACACTAAGGATGTGAGGAGGTAAATCATAAATTAACTTTACGCAACTGCGGGTACCTAAAATGTTATAATAGTTTTCACTGTATGATTTTATGCATTGGATTTTGCTCTCAATAAGTATATTTGGAAAAGTAATTGATATGCAATGCATGCACTTATGCCTAATTTAGGGAAGAATATGTACGATAATAAAATTTTAGAATCTACTATTTAACTGTTAACTTATATCTATCAATGGATGTTCTATATATCCACTAATTCATAAACTTAGATCACGTTAAAGGAATGTTAGAAAGAGATTTCTATGATACGAAAAACGCAGTGATGACCAAGTGAATCGTTCGTACATTTAACTCGCAACTGTAACATTTAATTTATAGAAGTAATATGGATTTTTTATTTAAATAAGGAACACAATTACTTATATTCGACTTATTTGTATAAAAATACTTATAACCAGTTTTTAATCATGCGTCTTTTAAATTCAACACAAGAAAACAGATTAGTATTTGAAGATTTTAGGTAGTTTCTATATTTTTTTTTAAGAAAACGAAAATACATAACTAAATATGAAGTGTTTATAACTAATATCCATTTACTTGTTTATATCCAATTTTTTATTGTGTGTTAACGGGTGCTGGATAGGAGTTAATTAAAAACGGTGCATTTAATAAAATGAAATAATTATACCATGGTAGAATGAGACATTGATTGCAATAAACATTTTTTACCACGAAGTTCTTGACCACAAATCCTCCTGAAACAACACCAGACTAATTAGCTTCAAGCCGAGACTGTAAGTAATCAAATAAAAACTTCTTCATCAAGAGGGTTAAGCACTAGCAACTTTGCAACTGGCTTTATGTAGGAGGAACTAAAATTTAAAATCTTAATTACTATTCCTTCATTCATTTACTCATCAAAGTATTATTATTTATATTAATAAGATATTTTAAGCTTAAAACCTATTGCAATACGCAAAGTAAATAGTTATGGTCAGAGCCCTTGGAATTATGTGTTCGTATTTGAGAGGGAATATCACCACACCTAACCCAGATATGTATACAAATGGAAGGTTTTAATGTATAATAGTTTTACTGTAGCATTATAATTTTATAATTTATTATAATTTGTAAAAAGTTATCCAGCAGATTTTTACGTTATTCTAGTCAATTTTTATTATTTATGTTTAAATTACATATTTAATATTATAATCAGGGTGTTAATAACGTCCCAGTCGGGGTTCACAATTCCCGAAAGATTAGAAGTAAAGCAGTAATACTTCATAATTCATTACTGCACAATTAAATCTAATTTTCGAAGTAACTACAAATGTATTTTCTTTGATCATGTCAAGGGGATGGGCCCACAAGGAGTCATAAAAATGAGTAATAAATTTTTAGTTAGTCATCTAAGAATAGAGAAATAAATTTTAAGGTAGTTAGTGACCCTTCATATCCATTAGAGGGGACGGTTCAACAAGGGATATCGACAAACAATTTTCACGTTATCTCGATTAATTTAAAAGGGGCTTTCTTTATCATTAGATATTAAGTAGTCACTAACAAGTTTTAAACTCGTTATTAAGTCCAGTATTGATTCATTAAGTTTAACTCACAAATTGAGCTGAGAGAAAAACATTAAACCATATAGAAACAGGACCTACATTGTGAATTATTACAAATATAAACTGTAAAAATATTTTAAAGTATGCCATTTGATGTCGGATTTGTAGCATTGTATACTACTAATAAACGTATTTATTTTGTTGTACTACTTTCCTATTGCTCTAATATAAGACATCTTTCTGAAACCCCCAGAGTAAAAAAATATTAGTGATATAAAAAGTAGATTTATAGGTGCAGTGTATAAATATTTTAAGTATACCAACAATAAGCCATTTCATCAGCCACAGATTCCGGACACATATGATTGGATATGAAAGCTTCTAAATATGCCCCCACGTTATAGGATATGAAATACGTATCTCTGAAAGATTGGAAAGTTTCAGGAAAACTTTGAACCTCATTCTATTGTAATACAGGTTGGTTTAACCTTGGTCAGCCTTTTTTCTATGTGAATTCAATTTACGAATATATACATATATCTATATTATTTATTTATTTTTTATATTTTGATTACATATATAGCCTACCCTTGGTCATTAGTTATCATAAGCCCCTAGGTTTTAATTTAAAAAAATTTTAAAAATGGTTCACCCCTTGGTTCTTTTTCTTTTTTGCATGTTTTAAGGGGAAATACTTTTTTTTGTTTTGGAAAAGGAAAATGTTTTTAGTTTAAATTTTGGTTGTAATGCAAAAATAAGTTTTTAAGTTAGCTGTAGTTTATAAAAATTTAAAAATTAATTTTGGGGTGTATGGCCAATATTTTTTTTGAAAAAATTTGGTGTAAAAAAAAAATTTTTTAGGTCAAATTCCACCCCGTTTATATTATTAATTTTTTTTTTTTTCCGACATTACGAAATTCCCAAAATTTTTTTACTTTTTGAAAAGGCTCCCAAAAATTTTTGCAACTTTTGGTCCTCCCTTTCTCAGTTAAAATTATTTAAAAAAAAATTGGGGGTTTTTTACTGACCCCCCGAACTGAAAAAAATGTTTTAAAAACACGATTTTTTTTTGATTCTTTATCTAACTTACACATAAAAAAAATTTTTCCCCTTTGAGTTGCACTAGGTTAATTTATCAAGAAAGTACAAATCTCCAAAAATTATGTTATTTTTTTAAGCATTGAATTCTATAGGTACAAATAAAGGGGGGGACAAATTTTTATCCTGGTTTAAAAAATTGTACATTTTAATTTTATTTGATAATTTTTTTTTGAGTTTATAGTGGTACTTTAAAAAAAACTACATAAAACCCCCAATTTTTTAATTCTCTTTTGGGGCCTTAACAATTGTAATATTCTTGAATTTCAAAAATTTTTTTAAAGGGGTAATTAAATGAATTTTGATTGTTTAAGCATAGTTATAAATAAAAGTATAAAATTCTTGTAGTTTTTCTTAATTAAAATAATTAAAAAAGGGTAATTTTGGAAGGATACACATTCTTACGCAAATTTTACGGTTAAAAAAATTAAAAGATTTTTTAAGGTTTTAACAGTTTTTGTTTTTTCCTAATGTTTTTTAATAGAAATTTAAAATGCAAAAACTTTTTTTAAAAAAAATTAAATTTTTTTTAATCAAAAAAGTCATTAAAATGTTAAAAATATTAATTTTTAATCCATAAAATTTTTAATTAGTTTCACATATTTTGTTTTTTAAAAAATTTTAAAACACTTTAATGGGGAAAATTTCCCTTTTTAGCCAATTTTAAAAAATTTCTGTGGGGCTGCGAATTTTTTCATTTTTTATAGATTAGTTTTTAAATTATTTTTTCCCCCTCTATATCAAATCAATTTTGGTAATACTAAAAAATTTTTTAACAATAAAAAAAATTGTGCACGGACAAAATCATGAGTTTTATTAACTTCAGAATTGAATTACACAAATGCGAAACAGAAGGATTCAAAAGGTCAAAAATGTTTAAAAAGTTTTGCTTTTTTTTTTCCGTGTAGAAAGAACCCCAAACACCCTTTCACGTGAATTTTAAGTTTTAAAAAAAGGCCCCCCGGTTTTATTCTTCGTCTATAAAAGGGTTTTTAAAAAAAAAAAAATGCATAAAATGGAAAAAAGCCTTTTGTAATTTTTTTTTTAACGAAGTTACCCAGTTACTTTTTTATAAGTTTAATTAATTTTTAATATTGTTTTAAAAAACAATGAGGTTTAAAAAAAATAAAAAAATTAAATAAGAATTATTTTGTGTCTGTAGTAATCTTGATTTTGGGTTTTTGGGGGTTTAAATTTAAAAAAAAATTTTCCGGGGGAAATTTTTTTTAGAAAAAAAAGCATAAAATTTTTTTAATTTTAATTTTTAAAAGGGGGTGCTGAAAAAGTGTTATTTTAAAAATTTTTAAAATTTATTATATATATATATATTTTTTATTTATATTTATATTATATATATAAACTTTTTTAACGATTTTCTTTGGTTTTTAAAAAAAAATTTTCTTCTGATTATTGAATTTTTTGTCCTTTAAAAAATTTTTGAGGGCGTCAGGGGTTTTATTTTAAATTTGGGGTTTGGTAAAAGGGAAAAATATTTTAAAAAGGAAAAAGTCTTCTTGGGGGAAATTTTTATATTAAGTTTAAAAAAAATTTCCTTTTGTCCGGGTATTTTCGTGCTATGGGAGCGTTTTCTGGTCGAGGAAGTTGGTCTGAAAAGGGCAAAATCCAGGGCCCAAAAATGAAAATTAAAAAAACCCCCCCAAAAAAAAAACCGAAAAAACTTTTTCGTTTTTTCCCCCGGGGTAAAAAAAACCACATTAATATACTCAAAAAAAAAAGTTTTGTGGAGGGGTTTTTATTTTTTTTTTCCTTTATGTATTGGGGGTTTTTTTAAAAAACCTTAATTTAAAAAAAAAAAAAATTGGGGGAAATTTAAAAAAAATAAATTTTTTTGGGGAAGAAGACAAAAAATACCCCCTTTTGGGGGGGTTTTTTAAAATCTAATAATTTGAAAATTTTTTTTTAAGGAGCTGGAAAAATAATTCCTGTCTGTCTACCTGTTTTTTCTTTTCAAAAAGATTTCTCTAAAATAAAATAAATAGGGGTTGGGGGTTTAAAATTTTTTTTTCTATTTATACATTTACTTTAATTTAAAAATTAAATTTTTAAAACTTTAATATTTTGAAAAATTAAAAAGGGACATACTTTTTAAAAAAAATTTTTTTAATTTTAAAAAAAAAATTTTAAAAAGATAAATATATAGGGGGGGAATTAGGGGAGTTGTTTTTTAAATGGTTAAAAAATTATATTTTAAGAAAAAACCCGCGTTTTAAAATTGAATGGAGTGCTTAGCGATTTAGTGAATTAAAGTTTGGAGTTCCCCCAGGGTTTTTTTTTGGGTGCAGTTTTTTTTTTAATTTTAAAAATTAATGATTTTGTGGGGGCAAGATTTTTGGAAAAAAAAACTTCTTTGTGATGATAGGGGTTTCTCTTACGTTGGAAAAAAATGGGCTGATGTAGGTTGAATAGGGGAAACCCGGGGTCTTAAAAAAAATAAAAGGGGGTTACAAAAAAAAAATTTTTTTAAAATACCGCAAAAAAATTTTTTAAATTTTAAAATTTAAGGAAAAGGGTTTTTATTTAAAAAAATTGGATTATTCTACACTGTTTTGATTGCATTTGTAGTAGGTTTTTTTTTTTTTTTTTTTTATTATATTGTAATAAAAAATTTTATTGAAGTAAAAATTACTGACAGTTTAAAAAAATTTGGGGAAAATTTTTTTGAAAAGGTTTTTTTCATGGAAAAAACATATATTAGATTTAAAAAAAAAATTAAGAATGTTTTGGGGACTATTTTATTTTTTAAAAAAACATGTGCAATAATGTTACACTAAGAATGCTTATTGTTCACTGGTGCTTGTAGAGGGGAATATGGAATTTCATGTTGGGGGGGGACTTAAAAAAATAAACAAAATCCTTGTTTATTATTCAAAAACTTTTCGTTAGGCTAATTTTTAGAAGAAATATAACTGAAGAAAAGTTTTCCTTTATTTTATCAATTAAAAATCTATCAGTAAGACATGCTTTTTATATTTATAAAGTCTTGAAATTTTTTATCTTCGGAGGAATGGGTTCAGATTTTAAATGATTACAGATCAAAATTAAAAAAAATTGCGCAGATGTATGTGTACCTAGGCCATCAAACACATTTTTTACTAAAACCCTATAATTTTTTGGCGCCAAGAATATTTAAAAAAATTTCCTAATGGGCATTCGCTACGTCAATTCTTTAACTAAATTTGTTAAATTAAAAACAGTGGTTGTTGGAAATTTGAAAATAAGACAAATATTATTTGAGGACAATACGTAAAAGTTTTTGTTTTTAAAGATTATGGAGAAAAAAAAAATGAAAATCTTTGATATGGTTTATACGTTATTTTTTTTTTTATATATTATTTAAATTTTATAAATTAAAGGTTTGCAAATTAATTTTTTTATTTTACATAAAATAAGTTTTAAGTTTTGATTTTGTTTTGTTGTAGGGTAAAACATAGAACGGGTTTTGTTTTTTTTCATGAAATAGAAATTTTTGTTTAATGGTTTATAATATTTGGTTGGGCTTTAAAGAAGACAAATTATTAATTGAAAGTGTATTTTTTTTTGAGTGGGACTTTGTTGGTTTTTGGAGAAATTTTTTTCATTCTATTTGAAAATTTGAAAATTAGATAAGCCATTTGTAAAATAAAATTCAGAAAGACCTCCAATCAGGCTGTGCCTTGGAGGGGGTCTATTTCTCATAATTATATTATATTATGCATTGTACTTGAAATATATTTTTTATAGGTCTGCTTGGAAATTGTTTTAATTTTTTGTTAGGGTATGTTAGGGATTGTATTGTGCCTTTGTCCCAATGTTCGGCGGGTTTTTTAAAAATTTTTGTTGTTTTGGGGAAATAAATTTATTATTTTTTTAATTATTTATTTATTATTGTTTATTGGATGACGAAAAAAATGAATATATTTAATTAATTGAATTTTCAAAAACTTTATAACTTTATAGAGGATAAGGAGGTATTTTAAAATAGGGAAAGAGTTTAAATTTTTGGATTGTTAGATTATTGGGTTGGATAATTAAACAACGGGTTCATTTGTCCACACAAGACAGTATTAGTAAATATTTTTATCCTTCCTTAAAAGAACTGTACTGTTACAAAAAATTATTTCGTAATTATCAGGCCACTTGTAATCGAGGAGGAGGGGAAATTACCTTTGGAAAAAAAAAACCACTTAAACAAGGTTCAAGTACAAAACCCAAAACATTGTGGGTAAAAACATTAAATAAACATGAAAAGACTTTAGCTAAAACAAGGGGAGGGCGAAAGCATATGTGATGGCCAAAAAAAGTGACTCCGTGCGAAAAATTGCCAGGAAAAATCACGGAAAAAAATACTGGTGCTAAGATTAGGCCACTTTTAATTATCTTCTAGTTGGTTGACGAAATCCGTTGATCTTTTGCAAATTAGAAAAAAAAAAGGTGAAATTGTTTTACAGCAAACTTTCGTCTCTATGTACCAGCTGCTATGTAACCCTTTTTGGAATTATGTTTTTAAAAAAAACAAATTAAAAACAAATTATGAAGAATAAAATTATATTTTACTTTAGGAAGAAAATTGATAACTATTTTACAAGTCACTTAAAAAATTAAATTCCTTAGAATTAAATATTTTCACAAACAACCTTTTTATAAGGAAGAATAAATTGCAGCTTTGTTGGGTTTGTCGTCTCATGTGTTTTTAAAAATAAATCAGACCCCCTGTTGACATTACGTTATGTGGGGACAGCTAATAAAATACACGTCGTCCCGGCCCCGTTACTTTACTTTCCCGTCTTTTATAACTTAAAACAGATTTATTTGCTTGTTTCTTTTTCCTTTACAAATCAGCATCTCAGTGTAGTTAGGGTTATTTTCACTTTTTGCTACTGTTTCAGTAATCTAAATCCAAAATTATATTTATGTAAATACTTTTTTTTTCTTTCCGTAATTTTGTTATTCTTTGGGTATGTTTTAACGATTAAAAAATGTTGGATTTTTAAAATTATAATATTAAAACACTTGAGGTATACACAAAAAAGTTCAAAGGTTTCTGTTGATTTGCATTTGAAATTTTTTTTATGATGCTGCAATCAATCTAGGGTTTTTGCTCATTTGAAAATTCAGAAAGTGCAACATTCAAAATATTTAACTGATATTACCCTACCCAGTCTCTAAATGTAGGAAAAAAATTTGTTTCTTATGTTTAATTTTGAAAATGACGATTGACCGAGACATAAATGGGGGGGGGTAAGCCTAGGGCAGAAATTATAATTACTAAATGGAAGCACAGAACGGTGGTTTATAAAGGATTGCTCTGGCTGGTGTTAATTTTTCAGTTATTACAAGGTTCAATAAAAAATTTCCCAAAGTCCAAGGCTTAAAAACTAGTTTTAACGCTTTTTGGGAGTCATACACAATTTATAATTTTGACAACATTTTTGCACTTGATTGTGAGCCAGTAAAATTAAAAAGACCGTAGATGAAAGTGGGAATAATGAGCAAATGAATGTTAGTTATGTTTTGTATGTAAGTTATGCAAAATTTATGATTGAATATGATTCCTTAAAAGTTGAATATGCCATGATTTGAAAATGTTTGGCAAGGGAAACAAATCGAATTTGATATTAAATCAAATCATTTCTTTTTTGGGCTTTTTAGACAATTATAACATTGTTTAGCAGTGGGTCTATATTCAAACACCCCAAATACCCAAACACACTCACAAATAGTCAGACTTACATTTAAACTCTTTTCACAATAATTAAACTTTTTGGATCCAGATTTTAAATTTTTGGTAATTTAAGTTATTTTTAATATCCCAGCGAACTCATCTTAAACCCCTCTAGCGAATAAAATGCTTTTGACACAAAAGGCTTTTGGAAGTTTTGATTTGGATTTGATTAGTTGCATTTTTTACACTTTAAAGGGGGCTTGTTGATTAAGCCGACCCCAAAACCTGATGGGTAAAATGCTAAAGATTACCGCCAGTCAAAGATATGGACTCTAAAGTTGTCCTGGTCTATTTTTCATACTGAGGGGAAAGTCCTGCCCGGCTAAAGTGCTTTTTCATTGACAGTACAGGATTCACATGAACATATAGGGGACGGGGCAATGTCAGCAACCTAGCTCCCTAAAAGAGTCCTACCGATCTCTGTAATTCAACTTTGCAAAATTTAATTGCCTTTTTTTGAAGCCTAATAAAATTTTAAGAATAAATATTAGGGATATAGCTGCACGGAATCTTTAGATCGGGTAGGTATGACCTCAATTCACGAGGAAAAGTAGCGACCACAAATTCACCATCTAATGGCAAGATGCTTTTTAGTGGAAAAAAAGAAAATACCCCATGAGGTTGCACATAAATTCATACGAAAATAATTTATGGATTTGGGGATTTGAAAATTTTTTCGTGGGGTTTTACATTTACAACTTAATAGTTTATGTAAGTAATAAACAAATAGTATATTGGGCAGGGAAATCAATTATGTTAGTTTCTTTGCTTATTTTGACTATTACTGTAGTTAAGTTCGTTTCTTTTGCTATCTGTATTTAGCTGAAAATATTTTCGAAATATTGGAGTTACCAAATTTTTTTTTTTATTTTAAAAAACTTTTTTGCTAAAGAATTACTGTCAAGAATTACCTCCCAGTATTATGGGGGCGATTATTCTTCAGGTATCTTAACAGTGAAACAAGTTAAAAATTTTCGTTGTAGCCGGAAAGAAAAAAAAGTTTGTCGAATTAATAAAAACAACCTAATAATCAAAACTATTTAAATTTAAATTTTGTATTTTATACATTATAAACGCAAAATGCCAATGATAACTATAACAGTCAAAAAAAAGGACGGTTAAAGAACACTTCTTAAGGCGGCCCCAATGGACAGTTCCAGGATTTTAGGGTGGTTAAATTGAAAGTTGGTTTTTTAAATTCCATTGTAGGTAATTTGAATATTTTATTTATAAATACAAGTATTCCTGTATACAGAAAATGATTGTAAATGAATTGAGTAAAACGTATGTTTCCTTATACTTAAACTATTCTATTTAACTTAATTCGAACACTTAAATCTTCAATTCGATTACTAATAATATTATCGTTTTAACAGTATTTTAAGAATAATTTAAAATTCGGAGCGTTTCTTTAAATAAATGAAGCTAAGTTAAACATTAATGTTGGTTTTTTTAAATTTTGTTATCTTGGGCAAGCTAAAAAATCATAATTCCGAAATAAATATTGATTTCATATTTTACCCCTTATATTTGTTTTCGTGTAAACCTCCTTTTAAAACGAGCACTATGCTAAAATTTTTTTTTCTTTAGGGATATTTTCTATGGGTTAAAGTAAGCCTGGGTGGTGAGGTTATAAAATATGAATTGACTTCGGCTACTAGATAAGGGAAACTTAGCTATGGTGTACTTTGGTGAAGTTTATACAATATTATTCTATGTATAGCAAAACCTTATATTAGCAGGTATGAGATTTTAAGTGTTTAAAATTATAAAAGCTAAACAGTTGTAATGGAATTAAAATGTTCTAATTAAATTTATAAGGAATATGGTTTTTTTCATCACATTGTATTGTATGTATGGGTTTCAAGGAGTTCCTGCCCTTTGGACTTTAATTTTTAAAGTGTTCAGCCTTTGTGTAACAAATAGAGTAGTTACAAGTATACAGTTTTACGTTATACGCAGGTTGCTCGTATATGTTACAGCATAAACAGTAAAATTATTCTATTAAAGTATAATAGGTCCAGTTGAGGATCCGGCTAAAGAAAATATTCGATTGTGGTTGTTTTCACTATATAGAGGTAACCAAATTTGTGTGTGGTGTGTTGATATTGGGAAAATTATTTTAGTTTTTTTGACATACAAATAATTGGGAATTAATGACTGTAAATATTTACCACTTTCCTCTCAATTCACGGGTAGCATTCCGAGTCAAAATTTAACCTGTAAATAAATATAACGCATCTGTAATAAAATGGAACATAATTCAAAATGAAATACTTGATTTTATTAGTTTTACATGAGATACATTACTCATATAGAAGTAATGTGTTGAGATCGGAGGACTATTTTAATGAGCTTGAAGTACGCTAGGCAACTCTGACTAATAAACATTACTGCTAGTCACTCCATGGATTGCAAACCAAGCTTTAATTTATATACATAAACATACATACATATATATATATATATATTAATATAATAAACTTAAAGGTAAAAATACAGATTACCAATGTTTAAAAATAAAAAAAATAGTTTAAACATTTGTTCGTGGTTGTTTAGATTGAAATTGAAGGACATGGTACATGAAAAAACTTCTGTATCACAATGTACAGAAATACCTAGTTTTAAGTCAGAAAACAAATTTATACTATATCCGAAGAAGTTGCAATGATACGTACACCATATAAGAAAAAATATTATGTAAACTAATCTTTAAAAAAACATTCTTCGTACCCTATGTGTTACTGTGAGGCATGTAAGTCTTGCAAAAAAAATATCCTTGTGTGAGTTTTTGTGGGAATGCACTTGAACAAAGATACTATTTAATTCTCTTGGCCGACAGAGTTTGTCTCATGTACATTGTCTTGATACATATATAAATACATACAGACAGGAACATATAGGTATAAAAAGTAAAATTTAAACAGTTTTCTTAAGGTAATGGTCTGGAAAAACCTAGAAATTTTATTTTTAACTTTTAAACTTGTTACATTTTTACATAATGACACGAGTGAATGGTTATATAAGTGATTGTCTTTAACTATTAAAAGTTCATTTAAGTAAAGAATAAACGTAGTAGTTCAAATGAAAGATTCATGTAAATAAGCATATGTCATTACACGTATTTTATAGAAGCTAGATTAAACACTGTAACCAGAACTGATGTCAAAGAGGGATTAATCCAGTATTTACTAATATGCAATTGGGATAAACTCTAGTTAATCCGAACCTATTGTATGTTTATTGGAATAATTCATTCAGTATCGGTACGGATAAATGAGTGGCACAGGGAATGATTGTGTACAAATATAAACCGTTCAACACAATTAAAGGAGGAGTTAACAATTTCAGCACGTTAGTTAGATTTTCTCTATTGTTTGTGTGGCAAAATGTGCCCAGTGTTTATAGTTTAGGCTAATTAGCAATTATGTGAACCGTTGGGTTTAATTTGATTAAATTGGGATACTGAAGTAAACATAGGTTGATATCGCCCAATTGCACATTTCATACTTTTTTAATTGTAAAAATATGTATTTGCCAGTGTATTAAACCGTATTTATTATTTATGTTCAAAAATTTAAATGAATGTCCTAAAAAGTCACTTCCAGTTATTTGTAAAAGTTATGCACAAAGGAAATGGAGCTTATAATTGAATATTGACTTAATTATTTTTGTATTCCTTATGATTAGGTTAAATGAAAGGGACTTAAAAAATATCATGTATGTCCTGGTAACAAACTTTAACAAGTGAGAATTATTAAGATACTAAGGTCAAAAAATGGTACATCTTAGAGATAAAACATTCACCATGATTTTCATATTTCAAGTGAGTGAGTGTGTGTGGTGTGTGTGTGTGTGGTGTGTGTGTGTGGTGTGTGTGTGTGTGTGTGTGTGTGTGTGTGTGTGTGTGTGTGTGTGTGTGTGTGTGTGTGGTTGTGTGTGTGGTGTGTGTAAGATATATATAATATGTAATTTATATCTTTTTATTCAGGATATTTGCCAAAGCCTTTTTTAAACTATAATGAGCTCCACGGTAGCTTTAGTTATTTCCCATTTACGATCAATTACAATTTTATATCTAGAGATGAAAGGATATTGATTGAAATTTTCATATGTTTTGAGAAACTTGAATGCTGTGTGTACAAAGTGATTTTGTCACAGTTCCTGAGTAATAGCATAGTTAGCTTATTATTTCGCACAATGTTAAACAATTTTTCATTAATATTCACAATATTCGTCATTTAATTCGTCACAACATTCAAGAAAAATTCGTCACTTAATGTCTGCCCTGAATTTTATGTGAGCGAGTATTGTCCTCTGCACACGTTTAGTAAAAGAGGGCTTGAACAGAGCTAGCCGCACTTTCTTCGAAAGCGGAACGACTGATAAAACTGTTATTTCTGGTCTGTTTACTGTATTTATTGTTTACTTTTATACTTAGGATTTCCTCACACTGGTCTAAAAATATTTCAGTTATCAATGAAATCGATGGTAGTATTCAATAAAATATTATGCAGTACTAGAGAGAAATTTTAGAAATGAAAGAGTGTACTTTCAATTCCTATTTTAGGGTCCCATATTTATAACGTAAGTTAATTATTTATGATGTCCTTGGAACTAAATGATTGACGGATTATTAACCCAATTGGCACGCGTTGTAACTTCTTTCTCGCACTTTGTGGCGGAATATCTTTACCCATAGCAATACATTGCGGCTCCTGGTGCGTAAGGAAAATTTACATTTTAGCATTTAATTTTTGACCTTCCATGCGAGACATCTATTTGAATGTGGTATAAAGTTAAAATTTGTAGATATTAAAGTAACTTACCTGTCAATAATATTTTATTTGGAAGACTAGTACAGATAATGGTTTTGGAGATATCCTTCTGACGAGACCACGTTTTAGTGGTATAAGTTGTCTCGGTAAATAGCTAATACTATCGTGATTTTGTTTCCGGTGTTTTACGAATGCTCTTTACAATGAGTACAGTTAAAGAGTATTTCCAGTACTCATGTATTAGACTTCTAGTCTACTAATCTTCACTTTTATCGAAAACAGCTGCAATGTAGAACCAGGATGCTGACGCCTCGCGTGTGAATCGACATCGAGTTAAGGGGAAGTGTAGTTTAAAGTGTTAGTAATTTTTTTAAACTCGAACGCAAAATTCTAGAGAACATTGGAAGCATTTGAAACGACCCCCTCCCAAGATATAAATTAAGTTCATTACTACTCTATATCGGCCAGCAACGTGACAAGTAGTTATTTAATTTTAACATCCCATAATGTCAATTAAGTATTTATTACTACGACCTCAGTTATATCCAAACAATGTGTGTTTTATTCATTCAGTAAACGTTTAATAAAATTGATAATACAAATAGATTCATAATTTTTGGGATTTTAATTTATTTATTAGTACATAGGGTTGTACACTAATACATAATACGTATTTAGACCTCAGGTTGATAATTATTTGCAAATATGTGTACTAGCTTGGGTTAACCACTGACTTCATTTAATTGTATAGTAAACACAGTCCAGGTTGTCGTAGACCCCTCTTCGTATCCAAGGGACGACCTACTATTGTAAGACATACGTAATTTTGAGTATAACAAAAATTAAAAGAATCAATGTACAGACTGGAACGGCAACTCTTGTTATTACAATACGAAACAAACATCCTCCGGATGTTAAGTGGATCCTCACATCACGCCTGACACCGATAGAGGAAACAAACAGAAAATGCTTTGTTTAAGCTGCGGAAAATGCTCTATTTCTAAAACTAAGGCTAACGATGTAAGACGATAGCCATGCTGATATACAAAAATTAGTACTCGCCAAATACGATGGAGAGATAGGCGTGGTCAGGATAGGTGGCAGGTGGCAACACTAAAAACACAGGAACAACAGAGGAAAGATAAAAGGAAGTCGGAGAGCGGATTCAAAAAAAGCCACGATTGGGTTGTATGGTCAGTGCCAGTTGTGAGTGAGCGGGGCAAAAATTTTTTTAGGGCGAAATAGTGTCAAGTAGAAACAAAATTCATGTTAAGCACATTATGTATTTAACTGTAAGGACGTTTAATAATTATAGATTCAGGGTTTATTATTCATTATAATATGGTTCATTTAAAATTACAATTCACCCTATCCCTTAAGTGAGGAATAGGAATAGTCTAATCACGTTTTAGAAATAAAATTAATAGTTTAATTTTAAAAATCAATATTTCCTATTCCATATAATATTGGATAATTATTCCTATATAAATTTTTCAATTTGGAAAAGTCCATCTATTTGTTTTAATGATGTATAATTATGTGTAAATGTTCTAGATATTTTTAAAAAATGTTTTCTCATGTTTAATTCATGAATACCACAAAATGAAAACACCACAAATCTTTACTAGATTAATGTTTATAAAAAATATAAAATTAAAATATATTGTAATAAATAATTTAATATTAAACCTAAATTTCAGATTGGTATTAAGTTTTTGAGTTCCATATGTCTGTTGATGATATCCATTGTTCTTATAAGCATCTTATTTTAATTATAATGAGAAGCTATTAATAATAAAAATAGGAAGTTGGTTCATTAGAGTGTATTTTACTTGCCAATCGAGCCTACTATTTAAAACTCCTCTCACAAAAGCCCTTGCTTTTAGCATGTTTTTAATAAACTTCAGAACCTTAATCTCACAAAAACCCCTACGAAGGATTCACAATGTGAGGATAATACTCGAAAAGATGGTGCCACGCAACTTTTGGACCATTAAGTCTTGCTTCCAAGCCTCATAACAAAACAACCACTATTAGTTTGAAAGCGGAACCATACATCTAAATATACTAAAACACCTTTACCAATATGGGCAAAAATCAAGTTGATAACCAGATTTAATCACGGAAAACAATGGTAAGAACTGTAATATTTTAATATTCAATATCTTAACCTTGAAAAGGATTTTTTTTCCTAACAAATATTATGATCTTAAAATATAGTTTACTCATCTGTATAAAGGAAACTGGCCACTTCTAGTTTCTTACTTCAACACGTTGAGTTAATCATCTTTCCAAAATTACCAACTCCAATCTCAAGTATATATCATAGAAAATTTTGCTTTATTAAGCATAACCGATTCATTATTCCTTCGAAAATTGTTATAAACTCCACAACAATCCTGATAACTATGTTTATTACTTTTAACCTATTACGGAAAGAGACAAGTAAACAAATATGAAGTTTACTACACTCAACGGTACTACCACAATATTCCAGCCAATTGGAATCAAACACTAACTTAAATTAATATCCTTAGTTACTCAATTTGTCGGAAACTTACTGTTAAACCATTTTATCCGAGTAAAAGATTCCGGGACACATATGATTAGGTATCGAATGGTAAAGCATAGCTGTCCGGTGTGTGAGAATAGCCAACAGTGAATCTGATAAGATTGGGAAAATTTTCGTTATCCTGGGACAGGACTTACGTATATCACATCCTGGTTTTTACTTTATCATTATATTCTGTTATTTTATTTACTATATAAATTCTATACCGTATAGAATCTGATCTCAAGATAAAATAGGTTGTGAGAAAAGAGCATCATAGTTATACGTTGTCTAACGGTAATGAACCCTTGTGTACTTTATTATCCTACCCAATACATTAGTCAGTATATCTTTCAAACATTTTTGGTATGTATTCTACGATGCTATTTTCCAAATTCATATGTTTCTCAATTACTTTTAGCAGGAAATTATCGTAATATCTGACTTTATCGCTCTTGCCGAATAACTTGTCCAAATTAGCTATAATCAAATTGTTTGTTGTGGCAGATACCCTAATGACAATTACCTTGGTCCTTATTCTATAGGGTACAGAGCCGCTTTATTGATCTCGATGGTAATATGAATGTTAAGTGATATTTCCGAGCCGTTAGTTATTGATTTCTGTGTTTCATTTATTGTATAACTATACCATCTTTTTCAACATATTTACCTTTTATAGTATCTTGCGAGACATATTTAATGTAAAAAACTATCTCTAGATTTAAGTAGGACGAGCCACCAGTATAACCTAGTACTAAACATGTTTATAAACACGTCGAGGATTGTACGTTCGCAATTCAGTGAACGGATGTGAGAGGGATAAGGGTTAGAACATAGGATTATATCACTGGAGTGGCCATTGTTACCTGATCAATACCATTACGCCGAGTACCAGGTTATAACTGGATTGTTTTAGTAAACTGTAGGCTTGTATATCTGGACTTGTGTGGACGTTATACAGTGAAAGGCTGAGAGAAGGGATGAAGGTAGAGCACTCTAGGGCTATATCATGGGAGAGCGCCATTGTGATCTGATCGCAATTCCATTACGAGAGTAGCAGGTTCTAACTGGATTGTATTAGCAACTGTAGGCATGTAATACTGGATATGTGAGGACGGTATACAGTGTAAGGATGTGAGAGGGCTAGAAGGAAGAAACATAGATCACTGGAGTGGCCATTGAGATTGATTCAATACCATTACGTCGAGAGTTAGCAGGTTATTAATGGATTGTATGGCACATGTAGGCTTGAAATCTGGGCTTAGGTGGGAGCGTTAATCTAATTTGGTGGCACACTAGAGCGGTGTTATGAATAAGATAAGGTTGATTTACTCATGATTGTAATTTATTGTAGAAGACTGAACCATTTTGGTTTTTATAGCAGGTTAGCTAATCAACAACGGGTCTTTCACCAGTGAACTCTTTTGTGAAAATTATGGTACATTATTATTCTTGTATATATGAGTATGTGATAAATGATATATAATATCAATTAAAAATTTTTAGAACTTGTCGAACGATTGGTGGGCGTTGCGGCTCAGATCTTATAGAACTATTAATATAAGTTTTAAAACTATTTTGGGACATTTTCTTTGGGTTTTTAAGGCCTTGTCTTTTAATAATTGTCCTGAAAAAATTAAACAAAAGGCATTAAAACAAGTCTACCCACCCCTACCAATCTTGATACTATTTGCACAGTCACTTTCATTAAAAAAACCATCGACAAAACGGCTTATAAAGGTTACTCATGTGGTAAATCTTGATAAACACCACTCGGGATGTCTATTTATAATAGAATTCACACTTAAAATTTATTATAATATGTGGACTAATACCGAAGAAAGCATTATAAAATTTGTCTTTAATTCTAATACGACAAATTATTACTATCATATTTATCAAATGTGACAATACACTAATTGAAATGTAACAATAAATTATAATCAATAAAGGAAATAATATAGATTTATTTACAGCACAGGCGATATATACCATATCTATTTCTGCTTATTGAAATAATGTATAATAACTAAAGAAATATGTTCGTAAATAGTTGTAAAGTTATTACTAGCGACTTTTGTTCTGTTTAATTATGACGAAGTTTTCCATGGTTCAAACATTTTCACTCCAACAAATACAATATGGGCCTATACCAAAATAAAAAAGGAATTGCCGAGCTTCGCTCAGTAAAATAGCAGGGGTGAGGGTAGGGTGAGGCAACCACTAAAGTGGCACAGTTCAAAGAGGCCGTGCGACGACCTGGAATGCACACAATATATTTTCGACACACGAGTTATATTCAGACGCGCGCCCGGTCATGCCGGTTGTTCTCCCGGTTGCAAGGGCGCACTCTGGAGGAGTCACGAGTTGGGGGAGGTTAATGAACGATCCGCACACCTGAGGCTTAAGCAGATGATAAAGCAGGATCTATTCTCTCTTGCACACCAATTGTGGCATGTGCAAACACCGACAAGGAATTAGGACGGCAGTGATGGCAAAAAGCTCGCGATCTCGGCCGCGCGATTCGGCTCACGTCACCAGTTTGCAAGTGTACTATCTGTGGGGCTACCTTTGACCTGCGGGGGTCCCCGATCAATGTAACTAACTATTCTATTCATTCATAAGAAAAGTAAGGGATTCTGTATGTTTCAATAAACTGAACTTATATCTGTGGCAGAGAAAAACATAACAATCTCTTATGAACTATAATTTTTTAATATAACAATGTGAATGTTCAAACAAATTGTATGCCAATTGTAAAAGTTATTACTATTAGTTTAATAGTATGATATTTCTTAAAAATTGTAACAAGGGCTATATTAGATGGAAATAAACAGATCTGCTGATCGCTTCTTGTTTTTGACTAGTCGGAGGCCGAGCTCAGTTTAATCGCATCAGGAAAATCCCTGATTGTAGGTTCTCTTTGACCACATCGGTTTCACTATGTGGCAGCTTTTTTTTATGTAAGTAGTCGTTACCTTTATAATGTGTTAACTAATTCGGTCTCTTCTTGAGATTCGGAGTCCGCTCTGCTCTAGTCTGCTTACATTTATCAGCAAGTAAATTAATGAATTAAATATTCGGATTTTTCAAAGTTGGTAAAAATGTTTGTTTCTGTGGCCGTTACAAAATCTCCGTATTTACACTTCCTCTATGTTGACAAGTAACTCTAAGTGGTTTTGTATTAGTTGTGTCGTTTATTTTATCTCAAGTGCTCAGGCCTTGTTTCGTACTGTAACAACCCTGTAGTTGGGAGATGTAAACTCCAGTTCCCAGCTACATGGTAGTAGAAGATATTCTAGGTCTGTATTAAAATTGTTATACTAGGTAAAACACAATAATGCTTTTGTATAATCTTCGCTCTCCTCTTTAAACAAGGTCCTTTATTTTAAGTCTTGTTATGATATTTTCCAGGTTTTCTTGTCGATAGTATCTCTGATCCTCTTTAAAATTTCTGTTATAAATTTGCTTATGTAAAACTATTAAATGTTGGATATTACATAGAATGGGTTCAGGTACTAAACATTATATTTAACCAGATTATTTAGGTTTATGAAATATACTGAATTCAGATAAATCTGCAAAAGTAGTCACATTCTAATTCCTATTACAAATAGCGGTTCATTATTCCTCGTTACCTTCGAAAGTAATTGCGATGATTCTGTCGAATGAATGTACTAAATTATTAAACGACTCAAGTAAGGTTGAACTAGATACTTCTTTGTATTTTTTCACATTTATTCAGTTTCTTGTAAACAATATTAGTTCTTTGAACTATTACAGACGTTTATGCTACCTCAAGGATGATGTATTCTTTTACTGACGACACTCCTGAACTTTTAAGACAACTGACTCAAACTAATTCCTTACAATTTGAAGTATCGAAAATATTTTTTTTATCTCATAGGAGCTCACATAACAACTGCCAATTTTGCTTTCTAATTTTTATAGCCATAAAATATTACATAGAGATTGCAATCGGCTTTTAGATTAGATCTTCAGACAATTGGCCATGATGATAAAGCAGGAAGTTTGTTTTTACTATGAACCACAATTATACGTAAAAGGTTTATTGGAATGGCATTCAAAAATAAAAACGACATAGGCATTACTGGGTTTATTCTAAGAAAGGGAACACGTGCAATGAGTAGTGGAATAAAAGCTGGAAGTTTTGGAATCCGTGTTACATTGTAGGCGGGTGATTACTAGGCTGTTGGTTACAATAACTTTAGCTGTTTACTTTTTTGGGCTTCATAGTTGATTCCTGAACTGGACATAACCCATTTAAAAAATAATAGAGGTTATTTAATTTATCAAAATTATATCTCATACAATGCTCTATAGGCTGGTGACATTCTAACGTACGCTATGCTTCATGTTGACTAAATCCGCTTTAAACAATTATGTGTGCTTCTTTTGAATTAATTTAATTTTTGTTATAGTAATTTTTCTGTTTTAATTGGTTTAGAGTACATAGCTGATTAATGGTCTTTCTCTCCGCACTATTAAGAGATTGGGAAATGTTGATCAAATATTTAAACGGTAAGGAAAATAAACTATATTAATCTATAACCTTTTTTATTTAATATATTTTAAAAGAGATCTTTATTTTATTTACAATATAAACACTGCTTTTGGATCATGTTAATTTCTGGTTGCACAATATAGTATTGGCTTGCATTTATAAAATGATCGACCAAGAAAACATAACCAGTTTGACATGAGCAATTACTTATCAACTGTAGGTGTATCTGTTGACAAACTTATCATGAGAACAAATTCGGATCGTTAGAAAATGGTAGTTTACTTTAGTTTAGTGCAATTTCCAACAGAACGGTTTAAACTTGGCAGAATTATTGACGTTCTGGATACCTCCAACAAATACACTTAAAATAAAGATTGCCGACCATTCATCCAAGGAGTGCTCATTGCCTAGCTTTCCTGTGAGTCTTTATTTCAAGCAGTTTAGGCATGGTGAGTTTTTTTTAGAGTTACACGTGCAGAGTATAATATGGTATACAGGCACACAATATCACAATAGCCCTCTAGATTTGAAAGAAAAATAGTAATCTAGGAACTAGCTTTATATACCAAAATATCTTACATCAATAAATTTTGAAAAAAACGCTTAATTAAGTGATGTTTATACTAACAATTCATTATTTATACTGAAAACATATTAAAAAGGTAATTGTGTTTGTTGTGTGTGTGTGTGTGCTGTGTGTGTTTGTGTTGTGACCCCGTGTGTGTGTGGTGTGGTGTGTGTGTTGTGTGCTATGTGTGTGTTTGTGTGTGTGTGTGTGTGTGTGTGTGTGTGTGTGTTACGCTTTCGCATGTTAATTAAGTTGTAGAAAGCGTATTGGAATATAAGTTTTATATAACAAGAGTTGTGATTGAAGAACAATACTAAGGGTTTATTGGCAGGATTACTTGCGAAGAAGAAGCTATTTCTAGATTCATTATAGTGTCTTACTAGCTTGTAATCCTACTATGTGAAAGAAACTCAATAACATTCGGCTCGTCTATACAAAAGCTAAGAAGCAATCCCGTCGTATAACCAAAAGTTATATTCCTTCTTACATGTTTTATATCCTTCTTTCTTGTAGGACCAAAAATGGAACCAATATGAAATTTTTCCTTAAAACCACATATTTGTCTTTAGGAATTTTTTGGCTGAGCTCAAGGGAAAGTAATCGTAACCGGAGGCATATATAGTACTTTCTTAAGGTCAACGTGAATAGTCAATCTATAACGTTAAGTAATGTTTAATATAACTCACTTAGGCAACGAGATAAAACAATAGATTTACCAATCAGAACGAGGTGGGTAGATTTAGGATGGCATGTAAAACATATTATGCTAATTTTATTCCCATATTTGTATTGCGAATTAAATTACCACATTATTCAGTAACTTTTATAAAAATAAATTATATATTTAAGTGAGTTATTAACCACTACATAGCGAGTTTAAGTGAGTTTTATTTCGTTCTACTGCCACTTTTAACGTCTTAGAACAGCAATTGTGGTTTTGTAATTTTGAAGTCAATTAGAAAAGCTTCAGCTGGTTTTTGGACGGTGTTATTGATTAAATTTAATATTTTTATATACGGATCTAGGAAGATGTAAATAATTATGTGTTTTTAAACAGTTTTTATGGAGGGAGTCCTAAAAAACATTTTTTAGAACGTAAGTAGGCATTCATAAGGTAGATATTATTAAGTTAATGGTAAATAGTATCAGTATTTAACTTAATTATTATTTCATTTTTGGCATGTTGTAGGAGCATTTCTGGTTCTAATTAATTATATAAATAACGTTCAGGCTGAATCTGCCTTGAAATCCCGATCAAGAAAACACACAATCTCCGGATCAAACACAGGTCTCGGAAACTTTATTCTTTGTTCAATATGCGTATATTTCCAGTCCTTGTCTTATATTTCAGGTCTAAGATATTTTCCAGTTACCATAGTATAGTATAGTTTGCCGTGTTGTTCTGATGAAGAAAAAATACATATACTTACGATAGGACCCGTGATGCCCCACTTCAGTTAAAAAAGTGCCTACTTAAGATCGTTTAAATTCACGTAACTACTAATCCTACTATGTCACAGGTTAGGCTTGCCATATTGATGTCCGATTAAAATACTATATACGTTCGATTATATAGTTCTGGGAAATCTATTTTGGTCAACATCGTCTTGGCATAGTTGAGTTTGCTAAATGACTGAAAAACCTATTACGATCTAGGGGGAAGTCATACTTACTTGTTATGTACTTCCAGTATAAGGGGGAAATCATTATTAGGGTAATGCAACATTCCAAAATAATCGTTATTAAAGTTTTGTTGTAACAACTTTTTTTGGACTGTAAACCAGGGAAAGAATGTAAATCGATAAGGTATGTTAGTATTCATTTCTCTGTTTTTCCCGGATAAGCCATTGTTAAAATTTCTATATCAAAGTAGTGTGTGTGTGTGCGTGCGGGCGTGCGTCGCGTGCGATGCGTGCGTGCGTGCGTGCGGCTGCGTGCGGGCTGCGTGCGTGCATGAGTGAATGTGTTATGTGTGTGCATGTGTGTGTGGGTGTGTGTGTGTGTGTGTGTGTGTGTGTGTGTGGGTGTGATGTGTTGTGTGTGTGTGTGTTCACAGGTCATCATGGTCACAGTTCACAATAATTCTTTATTTACTCAAGAAAGTTTACAAACCAAAATACAATTCCATGTGCTACACAAAGCACAGCCTCTGTGGAAAAGGGAAAACAAGTTCTTTTTAATTATATTGCCATTATATATATACATTTTACATTTACAGTTGGCAACGTACATTTAAAGCCTATTCAGTCTCTTTTGGCAGAAGGTGAACTTAAATTTAAATAATTTGCATGTTTCAACGTTTTTAGATATTTTAAGTGATAATAAACTATTACACAAATCAAACAAAAACCAAAATAATAGTAAAAAACTTAAACAACACATAAGGACTAATTAGGCAGATTTATATACACATGATTCACATATACATACATATATATATATATACTTATATATACACATACATACCCATAAATATTATTATACATATACACACATATCAGTTGAACCATGGATTAACAATTACAAAAAATTACTCAAACTGTTACAAATATATTTAAAGTTATTTAACAATAATTCCAAACAATAACAGGGATTTATTTATAAAATATATATATACATACACATACATAACAATAACAAATGCAGCAATTTAGATCTAACAAAAACAATTTCAACATTAAACAGCTTAACAACAGACATTGGATAACAAACTTAAAACATAACAATTTTTAAACTATGAGATAAACTATATTTAATGTTGACACAACATTAAAAATAAAATTATTAAGAATTTAGGTTTTTGACATATTCTCTACTTTTCATCTTCTTAATTTCTTGGTTTGGATTCATACAATAGGGACTGTCAAACATAGTTCACTATGAATGCATTGAAATGTTTTTATTGGCGTTATAAGTGAATTGCTTTCGTGCAAACTCCTTGGTGTAGTTTGGAATTGAAATGTGCTTGTACTTGCACGATCGATCTTTGTATTAACTTCATTTGTTTTAATGTCGACGACGAAACTGTCTAAGTATTTTTAGATGTAATTTAAACAATGTTAAAACATAAAGTTGATTAAATAGTTAAAATGTTGTTCTTCCTTAAATAAATGTGATATTTCTATCTCATATTTTCTTTTAAATTATAAATATTTCTCACAGCAAATCTTTGTGAATTTTTTATTGGTATTAAAATAGACTCGTAGGTTCCTCCATAGTGGATTATTCCATACTGCAAAGTGCCTTCAAACCAAGAACGGTATATATAGTTGTCTTAGCAGATTGGGTCTTCAAATAAAACCTATCATATGATATATAGCATAATTAATTTTTCTTAGTTTAGTGCTTTAATGTGTTTATAAAGACATTCCATTTTAGATCTTTATCAATAGTTAGACCTAAGTATTTTATATTATCCACTATTTCTATTACATCTCAGTCTGCAACCATAGATACATTGGTGTTTATGACAATAAAACTTTTTTTCTTTTTGCAGAGGATTCAACAAGATATATTTTCTATCGACATAAAAAGAGTATACATTTTGATTTACTAACATTTTTTTAGGAGCTTATTGTTTGACAACCATTGCGTATGCTTTTCATGATCACTTGATTTTAGATGTCTTAACAGAACTTTTATTTGTAGGCAGTAGCATACGTCACTGCAGTGTCATCTGACATAAGCAAAAATCTTTGAGTTTAATTTAATTTTCAGCAGCCTCATTTATGAATATATTAAACGACTTATTGGTCCTAGAACACAGCCATGAGCCTCTCCGTGCCTCAAAATATAATGTATTGCTAACATATTTGTTCACTTTTACAAGTTGCTTTCTTTTCCTGCCACAAAAGATTGTAACCATAGCCCAATGCATTTCCTGCTTTTAACATAGGTTTCAAATCTTTTCATGAGTATGCTCTAATCTCGTCCAGGTCAAAAGCCTTCTGATAATCAAGGTAGACAGGCGCAGTGAATTTATTCCTGTCAACAGATTCTGCTATTTGCACTGAAATGGGGTTTTGTACGGCATAGTCAAGTCCCCTTATTTAGAAGAAATCCTAACTGATATGGGTGGAAAATATAGACCTAGACACCAAGTAATCCATAAGATGATTTCTTATTTAAGGTTTCATAATATTTTAGATAGAGTATTAATGTGGGATATAGGGCGATACCGATGAAAATTCGGTTTTGCTTCCATGTTTGAAGATTGGTTTAACAACAAGCTATCTTAAAATGTTATCAGGAAAAACATTTTGAGCGAGCGACCTCTTTGAAAATATCATGTGATGCAGAAGTGGTTTAAAAAAAATATCAATTTTGTTCTTTACTGTTACAATATCAATGCTATCAATACAACAGCTTTCTTTTATATTTTTATTTTTATTCACAACCTCTTGAACTAAGGTTTTGTGCTAACAAAAAAATTTGTTTCAAATACAGCCGAACTTATTGTGAAAGTTGTTTTCAAATAAATCATAGCCAAATGCATTTTGTTTTAGCTTTGATGTTACATTAACAAAATAATCATTAAAACAATTAGCAACAAAAACCTCATTGCCTGCCACCTCTACATCTTTACCATTACACTTTATATTAGTAAATTTTATTGTATCTTTTTTCATTATATTTTTCACAATTTTCCAGTAATATCTAGTGTTTCCATAATTATTTTCTATTAGCGATGAGTAATAGTTTAGCTTACATTTTTTTATTCTACTGTTTACTAGTTTGGACATCTCATGATACTGGGATTTTAAATTTATATTCATTTTGTTAGTAATATACAATTTATACAAGTAGTTCTTCCTATTCACTAAGTTAACCATTTCCTCAGTTATCCATGGGTTACGTTTTCTGTTTTTACTAGTTAATTTTTTTAAACTGAAAGAAGCATCATAACATATATTGTACAAATCATAGAAATGCTGTAAACTTACATTGACATCATCATTGACAAAAACAGGCGTCCAATCAGTACGCATCAATAGTGTACGCAACTTTTTATAATCTAAACATGTGTGTGTGTGTGTGTGTGTGTGTGTGTGTGTGTGTGTGTGTGTGTGTGTGTGTGTGTGTGTGTGTGTGTGTGTGTGTGTGTGTGTGTGTGTGTGTGTGTGGTGTAGTTG